>NC_060149.1:783226747-783526974 GCF_021461385.2 Schistocerca piceifrons | reverse complement strand
AAACCCCCATAGTATACAGTCACTGTAACGAAACTTCTAAAGAAACAGAGACTATCACATAATAGCTATAGAACAAATCATAGAGAAATGCTGAATGAAACACGTTTGGCTATGAGGAGATCAATGCGTGAAGCCTTCAGTGACTACCGTAGCAGACTTCAGTCGAACTATCTATCGCAAAACCCAAATAAATTCTTGTCGTATGTAAAGACGATACGTTAGTATCCGGTTACTCGTGGATGAGACAGGAAATGAAACTGAGTGTAGTAAAGCAAAATCTAGAATGCTTTAACTCTGTTTTCAAATGTTCCTTTACAAAGTAAAAACCCAGGAGAACTGACCCAGTTTAATTCCCGTACCACTGAAAAAATGAGTGAAATAAATATTAGTGTCAGTGGTGTTAAGAAACAGCTGAAATCGTTAAAACTGAAGAAAGTTCCAGGTTCTGATAGAGATCTCATACTAGATTTGCGCTGAGTTAGCGATTCTTCTAATTGTAATCTATCGTAGATCCCTCGAACAAAATATCGTACCCAGTAGTTAGAAGTAAGCACTAGTCAAGCGTTCACAAGAAGGTTGGTAGAACTTATCAACAAAAACTGTCATGCAGTATCCTTGACATCCATTTGTCGTAGGTGCTTAGAACATATTTTGAGCTCAAAGTCTACATTACATACCATAGTTTTTATAATTCAGTCTTACATGCAAACAAAATGTGTTTCCATTTATGAATTTATTAATTTTAATATCAATAATGAAATCGATTTTATAAAATAAGAGAAAGTTTATGTTTATCATATTTTCAAAATTTGTAACCATTCTTATTAGCCATTACGTGTATAAATCTTCACTTAAATATTTATTTTCAGAAAGAAATATATAAATTAAAATTGATAAGCGATTTGAATAACAAAAGGTGTCTTAAGGTTAATTTGGTTTATTAACTGTTCTTCAAGGTTCTGGAACTATATTCATAATATACAGGGTGAATCACCTAAAACCTGCATCGCAAATATTGCGGAAATGGAAAGTGCTATTGATGTGCGATTTTCACTAAATAGATTGGTAGTGAGGGGCTCGTATTGTAATTCAATAAACAGCTTATAAAAATACTTAAAAAAGTGCATATTTTGTGCAAACACGCAAATTTTTAAATGGAACAATGATATTGACATTAACAAACTAAAAGTAGGGTAAATCAAAATGTCACTCGTGTTTCTTGCAGGATACAACTGAGAGTCGTTTATGAGATACCGTATTTTGAAAAGTTTCCACACCGACACTTGGTGCCAGTCAATCTGCGTAGTTGCTAGGTATGATGTTGCACTGCAACTTGCTAGTAGCGAATGGACGGAGGGATTTACCACTGCAGAAGAAGCCGAAATGTTCATAGTGTATGGAGAGTGTAGGAAGAATGCAGTTCGTTCTTGTACAGTGTATGCAGCAAGATATCCCAATAAACGTCAACCATTCCTGCAATTATTTATCAACGTCTTCAACCATTTACGTGAAAGTGGTGGCGCGACACCTAGACAACATAACAGAAGGAAACGAATGACGTTAAATGTTCTCGCTGCAGTTACAGTTGATCGGCACGTTAGCGCCCGCAGAATCACACTAGGAAATGGCATGAGTCACGCAAGTGTCTACGTATCCTCCATCAACATATGTTCCATCCCTACCAATCTCTCTCCCTCAAGAGCCGCATGGAAACGATTATCGTGTTACCTTCTGTATTTGGCCATTAAGACAGGACACTCTAGATGTAGCTTGTTTAGTGATGAAACCACATTTCCCAATCATGGCCAAGTAAACCGCCGAAACATGCACTGCTGACAATCCCCATTGGCTTTGTCAGGTGGAAACCCTACATTTGAGCAGGATAATGCACGGCCGCATGTTGCAGGTCCTTTACGGGCCTTTCTGGATACAGAAAATGTTCGACTACTACCCTGGCCAGCACATTCTCCAGACCCCTCACCAACTGAAAACGTGTGGTCAATGGTGACCGAGCAACTGGCTCGTCACAATACGCCAGCCACTACTCTTGATGAACTGTGGTATCGTGTTGAAGCTGCCTGGGTAGCTGTACCTGTACACGCCATCCAAGCTCTGTTTGACTCATTGCCCAGGCGTATCAAGGCCGTTATTACGGCCAGAGGTGGTTGTTCTCGATACTGATTTCTCAGGTTCTATGTACTCAAATTGCGTGAAAATGTAATCACATGTCAGTTCTAGTGTAATATATTTGTCCAATGAATACCGGTTTATGATCTGCATTTCTTCTTGGTGTAGCAATTTTAATGGCCAGAAGTGTACGATTTCTCGTAAACGACTTGCACTAGAATCCTGCAACAAACACAACTAACATTCCAATTTACCTTACTTTTATTCTGTTAATGTTAATCGGTATTGTTGCACTTAAGAAGTGTATGCTTCCACAAAAAATATACTTTATAACCATTATTAAAATCTGTACATTGGCTAACAATATGAGCGCCTGGCAATCAGTACCGGCCTGTGAAAATAGCACATAAATAGCATTTCCATTTCCGCAATATTTGCGGTGCAAGTTTTAAGTGATTCTCCCTGTATGCACAAATTTTTGGCACCCAGAGTGGCAGAGTTGGATTAGCAGAGTCAGACGTGTGGTACTGAACGTCGTTAAGATTGGTGCAGGCTACTCTCAGCTTGCTATCAGACACTTCTGGATGAAGGTCTTTGAAATGTATGGAGAAGATATATTTTCTAAACTGCGTCTTTGATAAAGTGTATGTAATAATTATGGAAGCATGTTTGTTCAAGCGTGAAGAAACAAATTAACACCGACTGTGAACTAAGATCTTTGATTTTTCAGACACGACCTCTTTGTATAAATACTATGCAGCAAGTGCAGAGATTGGATGCTGAAGCCATCTTGAAAATAAGAGTTCAGTTTCTCATGTTAATGTATTGCAACCTACCTTCAACCTAGGAAATCATCGCTACAACGGTAGACATATTACGTAGGAATGCTATTGTGGAGATAAAAATGTAACAAATTTACTGTGGAATAGCGAACGGCCTCGCCGCAGTGGTAACACCGGTTCCCGTCAGATCACCGAAGTTAAGCGGTGTCGGGCTGGGCTAGCACTTGGATGGGTGACCATCCGCTCTGCCGAGTACTGTTGGCAAGCGGGGTGCACTCAGCCCTTGTGAGGCAAACTGAGCAGCCACTGTATTGAGAAGTAGCGGCTCCGGTCTCGTAAACTGACATACGGCCGGGAGAGCGGTGTGCTGACCACATGCCTCTCCATATCCGCATCCAATGTCGCCTGTGGGCTGAGGATGACACGGCGGCCGGTCGGTACCGTTGGGCCTTCATGGCCTGTTCGGGCGGAGTTTAGTTTATTCTGGAATATCTAGGTGAAGTGCATTACGGGGTCTAACGCAAAAGTTTATCAGTTTAGTTTACCTGTAATTGTAATCATTTAACATGGAATCGACAACTGAAACGCGTGTTGTTGTGTTCGTATACAATAATATACTCTGCGACGTTTATTATTACAAAGAGAGCATAAGCACTGGATTGAGGACCTAAGTCTACATTGTGCGTATTATTTTGTAAAATTATGTGTTTGCTCTACTTAAAACGATATCAAAGTCATCCATACATTATGAGAACCCTTCCTGCCATGTCTGACTAATACGTTCTGCCTTACGGTTGTTAGGCCTATCTCGCAGTTCTATAGACATCAGGGCTGGTTAGACACTATTAATTATGCGGTTTTTGGTATTCAGAGTAGCACTATGCATACAAATAAAACACAGGCATCTTGTCTGTTGTTTCTGGATCCACACCCCACGGCCCTAGGTTATCGCCGTCGCAGAACGCAAGAAATAGTGTAGATGGATTATAAGTTCAATCACATTTAGAAGGAGCGACCAGAAGATCACGTGACTGTCCGTGTTGTCATCATGACCTTTACCCAAAGTATGAGTAATTTTCATCAGTAAAAAAGATCTGCTGTTAGTGGTCATTCTGATCATATTGCTAGGCTAAGACACATTCCAGTGTTTGTCCCACACATTTACGAATACTAAGACAGACAGATGTACGATCTAAACCAGCATATTCTGGAGAATTAAATACTGTTGATTTGTGTGGATGTACATACATTACAGGTAATAAAGACCGATAATTGGTTATACAACTATGCGCTGTGTCTCTACAGTTCTAATTGTTTAACCTAGATATCGATTACATGAACTACCAAACAATGATGCTGACAGATCTACTGTATTCGTGGTATTCCGTGTTGTACACCTGGATGACTGTCTATTAGTCATAAGCAAATCATATTTCTAAGTATGGAACATACTATCTTCCCAGAGGGTTTTCGCAAGTGTTAAGAACACGGAAAATTCTAATGTCAGTAAATTTGAGAATGCAAAGAACAGCTACACGTCTCTAGAGGGCCTGACTTTCTGGCAAGAAGTAGAACGAATTATACCATCCTGACACGTAAAGGAGGTAATGTATTGAGCAGACTTAGACCACTATCTTTTGAAGTTTTCGTATATGTAGTCATAATTCCATTCTGCAGTTTGTATACTGGGGATGCAAAGAACAGCTACACGTCTCTAGAGGGCCTGACTTTCTGGCAAGAAGTAGAACGAATTATACCATCCTGATACATAAAGGAGGTAATGTATTGAGCAGACTTAGACCACTATCTTTTGAAGTTTTCGTACATGCAGTCATAATTCCATTCTGCAGTTTGTCTACTGGGGAGTAACACGAGCTTATATGTTGTTGATCACGTGATCATGACGTCTTTTCAGGTTATGACCCCTAAAATTAAAATACACAAGTGTTATATTTTTAGCTGCATGTGAACATGTTGTGGAAGACTAATTTTAACGGAATATTCGGTAATGGCAGGATGCAATACCATACCTCGATACTCTACTTCAAAACAGACAATCACGACCTATAATGGGTTGCAAAACTACGTAATTATGTACTGTATGCCTATAGTTTTAATTATTTTAACGTGGAAGTCGATTACGAAAACAACAACATTGCCAGCTGTTTTGTAGACGATCTAATGGTGGAATTCATTGTAATTGGCTGAGAGGGTTGGTCGGTTGGTTGGGTTGTTTGGGGAAGGAGACCAGACAGCGAGGTCATCGGTGTCATCGGATTAGGGAAGGATGGGGAAGGAAGTCGGCCGTGCCCTTTCAAAGGAACCATACCGGCATTTGCCTGGAGCGATTTAGGGAAATCACGGAAAACCTAACTCAGGATGGCCGGACGCGGGATTGAACCGTCGTCCTCCCGAATGCGAGTCCAGTGTATTGGCTGAGAGCACCATGACGTTGACATAATGAGATGTGACGTGTCATGGCGTCACCGCGTCATGATGTGACGTGACATGACAAGACACTGACGCGACGTGCCGCGATGTTGACGTTATGACGAGAGTAGTCAGCCGGAACTCATGTAATCTGATAAAATGCCTAATATTGCGAAATTGTGAAAAGTACATAAAATTTGAGAAAAATATGAAAAAATTTGGAAAAAACGTAAAATTTGGGAACTATTAAAAATGTGACAAATATGTGAAATTGTGGAAAAGTGAGAGTACTTACGTTTCTGCCTGGGTGTGGTCTATACACATTTTTAATTTATGCTCTTTCTGCATCGGTAAAAGTTTGAAGTAGCGTTTCTTGACCCCTAATACGTGCTATTACTGTAATATATTTGGTTACTCATTATTAGGGTCACACTTAACACATAACTATTCAATTAGTAGTGACATATTTAAACCTTTTAGACTTCTAATGCTTTACTGATCACGTCGTCATAGTACACTCTCCCTCTCACAGTAATTGATGACTGCTGGGTTCTTTGTCAGGTAGGACACATTATTCTGTTATAGAGACATTTTCATGAATTGTTGTCTATTTTATGATAGTCACATAGCCCGTACCACATTATAATTCAAGTTGAAGCACTTTGTACATTGCATTAAAGTAGACAGTATTATTTCCTTTCAGAACTTTGGCGTGTTTTCATCAGTACAGATTTCTTTTTAACTTGAAAGTTATCATCAGATTCTGTACTTTATAATTAAAAATCTGCATTTTTGTATGTCTCTACGTCTTTGTTACATTCCATGCTTAATTTCGTAATGAATCATTATATTGGGACTGTGTGTACTAATATATTCACCTCTCTACTAGAAGGTAATACTTGTTATCATTTCATACGATTGATTATGTAAATTACATCCCTCATTTTTGTGATAATTGCCTTATTGTTTTATTAAAGCCAATCAGAATCTGATTTTACGTTTACCTTATTAAAGGTCATTCACACATTTAATTCTGACTTAGCTTTTTAGTTATAATATTATTTACAATTGTATACTGGACTTACATTATGTTTTATGTTTATTGATTTCTAATGAAACGACGAAACTGATTGCTTAAATGAAAATTTAAAGAAATTGTGGAGAATTACGGCTGCTAGCATCCTTTTTCTACAACTTATTGAGCAGCCGTAGTCCTGTATTCCCCACGTATATGACGGATCTATAAAAGTTTTTCTTATCATGTGCTGATGTCATCTGAACTTGTGCACCTGCCTATAGTTTTTTCTAACCAAGCGGAATACGGCACATTCGTACTGAGCGGGAAGTCGGAAATACCACAAAATTTCACACACTGGCAAACATAGGAATACACCACGACAGTTTTCGAAGCTAACAATTGACTTGTAAAGCCTTATGTGGAAAGATGACGCATAAAAGTATGCACGCTAACGTAAATGTATTTGCCTTTCTTCACTACAGAGTAGTTGTAAGCTAACTGCTGTTATTTTTTCATTCGATGGCACTTGCGTACAATACAATATCTTTAAGGCTCTAGTGCCCAGTCCTTTTCTAATGTATCCCATAACACTGCATTTGTCGCGGTCGACTCTATAGCACCGATTCACATCTATAGCATTTTATGCTGTATTACATCCCATTTTCATAGTGGACCTGCCTGCAGACCTGTAGCAGGTGCAGCATCAGATACTATACACATGTAATGTTGCGTCATCCGTATTCACTGCGATGTCGTACTATAACAATTACGACAATGCACAGAATGCTTCTAATGTGACTACGAACTTGAACGTCAGTTCTCGATCGTGTGGTATCGGCAGTCTTCAGTCCTGTAGGCGAGTAACAGAATGCGAGCTGCGTGCGCATCATGCCCGCAAGTCGACACACGTGCTAATAGCGACCGCGGTCACCTGACGTGCCCAGTAGAGTTGGGCAACACGATTATTTTTCCCGATTCGATTCCTACGATTCAATCTCACACTGCGAATCGATTCCTATGATTCATTCTATTCTGCGATGGCACGATTCGTACGGAACGCAAAAAGTTCTACATCTTACTCACAATGGCAGGACATTTCTGAAATTGTCAGTGGGGTTAGAATCGAACTGTGTCATAAGATATGCCAGAAATAGTTTATTTATGAGTAAACATGCATATGAAGTTACAGGTGTGATTCTCGATTTATACGTGTAATGCCTTAATTGATGACAGGTCACGTTTGATTTGATTGCATCTATTGTTTTATTTCAGTATGCCTGGAAAGAGGAGTCGATTTGTGCGAAAGGTGGTGCAAAATTACGTGGTATGCCAGTTTGGTTGTGTGGCTTGAACGTATCTAACTACAGACGTCTGTTTTATAGTAACAAAATCTAGCAGTGAGGCAGGCGTGGTTTACGAATGGAACTATGTAGGATATATATATATTGTAAAATTGACTTTTTACGAAAGAATGGAACTATGTAGGTGAACTCAAAAAGCAAAAACCAGTCTAAATACAAAATTTCATTCAAATCGTTAGGGCCGTTTTCGAGATACGCGAAATATAATACATAATCCAAGTGCTATTGCTCGTTTGTAAAGAGGGTGTGTGTGTTTTGCATTGCATCTGCAACAAATAAGAGTTACGTATTTATTCATAATACTAGGATTTCTTGATTTTAATCGTGTGTATTGGGAGCTGTGTACTCGCTGTATATCGTTTCTGTCATCACTAGTTCGTGTATTACTCGAGCAAACTAAGCTGACGTTGGCGCGGTGATGGTAGCGATAGTAAATGGGAAATGCCTTTACGCTCGTTCCCGTCAGCCACCGCCAAGTATCAGCTTGGTTTTCACGGGTAATATTACGGCCCACGAACTTCGTTTGTTCGTTCCGAGCTTCATTTGTTCACACGCATCCTCCATTTGACTGCCATCTGGCGGTCGTAATCATTCGGCACGACTCGGCATGATTCGAAAGTTGCCTTCGAAGCATAGCGTACTAAGAATCGATGAATCGTTGGAACTTCGAATCGTCACGACTCGGAAACACGCAATCGTTCTTACGATTCTTTTGAACGACGATTCGTCCGTATGACGATTCGATTCTTACGATTCTTTATTTAGAGTCGTTCAAACGAACGACTCATTCACGAATCGCCCCAACTCTAGAGACCACTCCTTTTCTAATGTATCCCGTAACACTGCATTTGTCGGGGTCGACTCTATAGCACCCATTTACATCTATAGCATTTTATGCTGTATTACAACCCATTTTTATAGTGGACCTGTCTGCAGACCTGTAGCAGATGCATGCCTAGGTCATGTGGATACGAAAGTGTGCTGGGTAGATACGTATGTGTCACATATCCCCAGGTAATACCCCGACCTGCTCGTAGGATTTTTATCGATCTTTTGGATTTTTGCGCTGTTCTTCGGTTCGTATTCTGTTTACAACCCTAAATACTTAACAGTTTTGTTTGTTCGAAATATTAGCACATCGGGCAAAAAAATTAGTCCCCACATGTACAGATCCCTGCCTCTCGTACTTCAAGATTTTCACCGTTTCCTGTTGTAATTTGTGAATAGCGAATAGGAAGAACGGTTTTCGTTAATACTCCGTATAAGATATAATTTCTACGATCATTTAGCGAGACAAGCGGGTCAAATACACTAGTGGCCATTAAAATTGCTACACCAAGAACAAATGCAGATCATAAACCGGTATTCATTGGACAAATATACTAGAACTGACATGTGATTACATTTTCATGCAATTTAGGTGCATAGATCCTGAGAGATCAGTACCCAGAACAACCACCTCTGGTCGTAATAACGGCCTTGACACGCCTGGACATTGAGTGAAACAGAGCTTGGATGGAGTGTACAGGTACAGATGCCCATGCAGCTTCAACACGATACCACAGTTCATCAAGAGTAGCGACTGGCGTATTGTGACGAGCCAGTTGCTCTGCCACCATTGACCAGACGTTTTAAATTTGTGAGAGATCTGAAGAATGTGCTGGCCAGGGTAGCAGTCGAACATTTCTTGTATCCAGAAACGCCCGTACATGACCTGCAACATGCGGTCGCGCGTTATCCTGCCGAAATGTAGGGTTTCGCAGGGATCGAATGAAGGTTAGAGCTACAGGTCGTAACACATCTGAAACGTAACGTCCACTGTTCAAAGTGCCGTCAATGCGAACAAGAGGTGAGCGAGACGTGTAATCAATGGCACCCCATACCATCACGCCGGATGATACACCAGTATAGCGATGACGAATGCACGCTTCCAATGTGCGTTCACCGCGATGTCGCCACACACGGATGCGACCATCGTGATGCTGTAAACAGAACCTGAATTCATCCGAAAAAATGACGTTTTGCCATTCGTGCACCCAGGTTCGTCGTTGAGTACACCATCGCAAGCGCTCCTGTCTGTGATGCAGCGTCAAGGGTAGCCGCAGCCACGGTATCCGAGCTGATAGTCCATGCTACTGCAAACGTCGTCGAACTGTTCGTGCAGATGGTTGTTGTGTTGCAAACGTCCCCATCTGTTGACTCCGGGTCCGAGACGTGGCTGCACGATCCGTTACAGACATGCGGATAAGATGCCTGTCATCTCGACTGCTAGTGATATGATGCCGTTGGGATCCAGCACGGCGTTCCGTATTACCCTCCTGAACCCACCGATTCCATATTCTGCTAACAGTCATTGGATCTCGACCAACGCGAGCAGCAATGTCGCGATACGATAAACCGCAATCGCGATAGGCTACAATCCGACCTTCATCAAAGTCGGAAACGTCATGGTACGCATTCTCCTCCTTACACGAGGCATCACAACAACGTTTCACCAGACAACGCCGATCAACTGTTGTTTGTGTATGAGAAATCGGTTGGAAACTTTCCTCATGTCATCACGTTGTAGGTGTCGGCACCGGCGCCAACCTAGTGTGAATGCTCTGAAAAGCTAATCATTTGCATATCACAGCATCTTCTTCCTGTCGGTTAAATTTCGCGTCTGTAACACGTCATCTTAGTGGTGTAGCAATTTTAATGGCCAGTAGTGTATGTTGTCTCGGAAAAGAATCTCTGGAAATTTCAACAATACATCTATTCGTTATGCTCGACACCGCTTCGAACCTCTATGATGACGTCAGTACTGCGAGGAAGAGACTCCTTAAGCTTTTGCTGGAGTACCATTTCCAACGCTAATTATTAGGAGTACATATCGTATGGCTACCAAATTGGGAATTTGTTGCTTGCTACGTTTCAGCCCCCATTAGAAATATTCGCCGACATTTTCTATTGAAATCATTTCGCTATAGGCTGTTAGAGCATTATTTATTGCGACTGAGGTTTCCAAACGCGCTCATTTCCAAGCACTCTCGGATATTGTAACCCAGTCAATAAGACTCGCGGAGTGGCCGCGCGGTTTCAGGCGTCATGTCACGGATTGCACGGCCCCTCCCGCCGGAGGTTTGGGTCCTCCCTCGGGCATGGGTGTGTGTGTTGTCTTTAGCTTAAGTTAGTTTAAGTAGTGTGTAAGTCTAGGGACCGATGACCTCAGCAGTTTGGTCCCTTAAAATTTACACACATTTGAACATTTAGTCAATAATATAAAGCTATGACATGTAGTGTAAGAGATTGTTGCATGTGGTGGCGTGAATTTACCTGCTATTCCATATAGCATACACTTATAAAGCTGGTGAAAAAATTATATAAACATTTAAGTTGAAATCTCGTGTAAATAGATGATGCTACAGCAGATGAAATCGCACTACCAAATTAAGCAGCTCTTACACAGCATGTCACAAGTTTATTTTATTGAATGGGCTACAATATCCCACAATGCTTAGAAATAATCACGTGTCCAAACTGCAATCGCAATAAATAATGTTTTAACAGCTTAAAGAGGAATGATTTCATTTAATAATTTCACGAAGGTAGTGGGCCCCAGTCATCATCAAATTTCTACTTCCTATTGGATTAAGGTCGAGTGCTTTAGAGGGCCAGTCAAGGTATTCATCATCTTGGAAAAACAGTGGCCTCTTGCGAATTGGCTCTGAGTACTATGGGATTTAACATCTGAGGTCATCACTCCCCTAGAACTTAGAACTACTTAAACGAAACTAACCTAAGGACATCACACACATCCATGCGCGAGGCAGGATTCGAACCTGCGACCGTAGAGGTCGTGCGGTTCCACACTGTAGCGGCTAGAACCTCTTGGCCACACCGGCCGGCTCTTGCGAATTACCCAGCATCAATTTCACATTGCATGCAGTTCCCTTCGCAATATTTACACAGAAGCTGGTTGTGATGGACCTGCGATAGCTGACAAAAGCAATACCTGTGGAGTTTGAAACCGACTATCATTAAAAATGAGTTTCGCCCGTCTCCGGTCCTTGAGTATTAGGATACCTGTGCCTAGCACATGTTATAAGCTATCTGCTGATACACTACTTCTTGCAGACATGTTAGACAGTTCAAATGGCTCTAAGCACTATGGGACTTAACATCTGAGGTCACAGTCCCCTAGACTTAGAACTACTTAAACCTAACTAACATAAGGACATCACACACATGCATGCCCGAGGCAGGATTCGAACCTGCGACCGTAGCAGTAGCGCAGCTCCGGACTGAAGCGCCTAGAACCGCTCGGCCACATCGGCCGACTTTGTTAGACAGTCCGCTTTAATACACCAATAAATCGATCAATATCATTACCGTAGTAAAGAGCAGATAGCTCCCTTGTGCCGTTCTGTCACGTCCCCACGTCGACTCATCTTGCTGCATTGACTGCATACATCCCTTCGCCGTATACATGCGACAAGACATTACAGCGCCTGGGGCGATCTAGAGCCTCCAAAACTACTAGTGTGCCCTTCTAAGGGGATGCACCGCGAGCTTATATCAGCCTATTTATATCTGATTCGAGGCAGCATGTCGGTGGCTAGTCAATACGCAGACAGGTGTCTCAGTTTGTGATAAGCCGACAACACTTGCGGCGCGAGATCTGTACCTGGAAACCAGTGTTCGCTGTGGCGCCTCTCGTTCTGAACAGAAAGGCGTTAGCATCCCAAACTGGTAACGAGGCCATCTAGTGCTAATATCTTATCCGCTTTGGCGCCTCAAGTGTTTATGCACAGTCTGAACAGGAGCTCACTAGATAAATCAGTGCCACACGCTCAGCGAGAGTTCTGAAGTCGAGCGCTCGCTATCACATCCACTTTTTGTGTGTCTACGAATAGTCTCCGAGGTCCGATATCTGACGTCTGATCAGTTTTACAAATGGTGTACCCATTTCATATGGACCAGTCTGTTCTCGGTTTCCTGTAGGCTGCACGCTTTAACGCTGACCATTTACAAAACACGTCCTGGCTTAACGGGCCAAGCTATCGCTTAATGTTGTGCTTGCGTAAACAGCGCGACGCGTTCCGTGGGAGTGTGGCATCCCAGATATGAAAAAAGCCACTAATTGATCCAGAATCGTGATCAACGAGATGTACAAGCAACACAAATAAAGCAAAAGAATCAAATTTATGATCTGAAGAAAACATAAATTACTTTTTGCACTGTGCGAGAAGTGTATGGACTGCTAACAAAATTATTAACGGATATTTCTTCCGTTATTGAGCTTGGATACAGCACTGCCGAACGATTACCTGTAGAAAATGAACGAGGACGTAAATAAACGCCTCTAGAACTACACAGTATAATAAACATCTAACACATTACGTTAAACTATCCGTCTAGAACAGCAAGTGTCCAAGTTGAGAAATGCTAATGTTTCTGTCCACAGTATGTTTTTCTGATGTAACAATATTAAGCCTAATTTCATACAGAGGTAATATCTGAACATAGCTACCGTATGCTGCATATTACATGTTTCATTAACTATAGTTCTGTCATTGAAAAGAGCAGGCAGTGACAGAAAAACTGAATCTAGTTCAAAAGTGTGACACAGTTAGACATAAACAAAATATAAACAATAGCAACTACGTACTAGTATCCCCAATATATTAGAGGTAAGCAGAATTTTTATTTTCATATAAGTAAACAATCACTGAGTGCGACGGGACTGTGGTGAAACATGGTTGGGGAAACATACACACCCACCCATCCACACACAACACACACGCACACACACACACACACACACACACACACACACACACAGTCGTGCTTTAATAGAAGGCCGACTGTGTTAATCATATCTAATACATGGCACGGGCACGGAGCTTAAACAATCCGAGATGAATACCGGAAAATATTTTTCAGTTCGCGGAATCGACGCAGTGCTTTCGCCACACCAGCGTAGAGCTATGCTTGAGCTTGTGCACGCATGTAAAGTTTTAATCTTTGAGGCTGTGGCTGCTCGAGGCTTGTTTGATGTCACACATTTCGTGTGTTGACCCGCTGTCCGTTGGAAAGTAGTCAGGCGAGGTCCTTGCAGTGTTTTCGCTCGCGGTCTAATGGGTCGTGAGCTACTCACCGGTTTCATCCTGGGCTTGGTCGTCGCTGTAGGGTGCTGGCTGCAGGCAGTCCACGACCCGATCATCGGCGTCGGCGTCGGCGTCGGCGTCGGCGTCCCATACCCAGACGCCACCCGCGTCGAGAGGTTCCAGCTCTGCCATGGCGTGGCGATCTCTGCAACACACCGGCACACACTGGCGTTATCAGGAAAGCCGCACTAGCCTTTCCCCCAGGCGCGCGGATTCATACGTCACACACAGCCACTAGCTTCCCGTGACGCCAACTACAAGGCCTAAATAAATGGTTCAAATGGCTCTGAGCACTATGGGACTTAACAGCTGAGGTCATCAGTCCCCTAAACTTCGAACTACTTAAACCTAACAGCCCCCGAGGCAGGATTCGAACCTGCAACCGTACAAGCCGCGTGGTTCCGGACTGAAGCGCCTAGAACCGCTCGACCACCGCGGCCGGCAAGGCCTAAATATACTTACTGTTAGAAAAATCTAGACGTTACGTGATAGCACAGATTATCAGGATTTTTTCATGAAAGATATTGCAGACAGTAGTACACTCATAATATGAATGTTTGGATGGCCACCTTCCGCAATAGCTGTATTGTATCAATCATTATTTGGTGTTTTCTTTTTTAGGTTTACTCCCATTATAGAGAGTATTACATCGGAGGCTTTTCGCTTTTATTGGGAAAGCGTAATGAGTGGTGTTTCTGTAAATATTGCGTACGTAAAACGTTTCCTCATTTTGATTCTTACAGATTAATAAATAACAATAAAACAAAATTTAAATAAAACAAACAAGATGATACAAATATTTAGGAAGTAAGACAACTGAAGGTGGAAGAAGTAAAGAAGAAATAAAAACGAAGAATTAGAGAATTAAAAACTATGTTCACGAATAAAAGAAAAATATTTCGTTCGAACAACACAAATTTTGAAGTGATGGGAAAGGTAGTTAAAAGCCGTATTTGCAGGTTAGCGGCTGTGAAACACGGACAATTATGGTGCTATGGACGCCTGATAAAGTCAGCAAAGTGATCAGATAAAATTACCAGAATGAAATTCAATATAGAATTGCTAAAGAAAGGTCATTTAAGAGAGCAATAGGACGAAGAAGACACGAATGGATTGGTCATACAATACGGCACAAACATTTCCTTGTAAATGTCCTACGCAGAACATTCATCTACATCTACATCTACATGGATACTTTGCAAATCACATTTAAGTGCCTGGCAGAGGGTTCACCGAACCACCTTCACAATTCTCTATTATTCCAATCTCGTACGAGCTCTGATTTCCCTTACTTTATCTTGGTGATCGTTCCTCCCTATGTAGGTCGGTGTCAACAAAATATTTTCTCATTCGGAGGACAAAGTTGGTGATTAGAATTTCGTGAGAAGAGTCCGTCGCAACAAAAAACGCCTTTCTTTTAATGATGTCCAGCCCAAATCCTGTATCATTTCTGTGACACTCTCTCCCATATTTCGCGATAATACAAAACGTGCTGCCTTTCTTTGAACTTTTTCGATGTACACCGTTAGTCCTACCTGGTAAGGACCCAACACCGCGCAGTAGTATTCTAAAAGGGGACGGACAAGCGTAGTGTAGGCTGTCTCCTTAGTAGGTCTGTTACATTTTCTAAGTATCCTGCCAATAAAACGCAGTCTTTGGTTAGCCTTCCCCACAACATTTTCAATGTGTTCTTTCCAATTCAGGTTGTTCGTAATTGTAATACCCAGGTATTTGGTTGAATTTACGACTTCAAGTTCCCTGTAGCACTCATGTGGATGACCTCACACTTTTCGTTATTTAGGGTCAACTGCCAATTTTCGCACCATTCAGATATCTTTTCTAAATCGTTTTGCAATTTGTTTTGATCTCCTGATTTTATTAATCGATAAACGACAGCGTCATCTGGAAACAACGGTAGACAGCTGCTCAGATTGTCTCCAAAATGGTTAATATAGATAAGGAAAAGCGACGAGTCTATAACACTACCTTGGGGAACGTCTGAAATCACTTCTGTTTTACTCGATGACTTTCCGTCAATCACTACGAACTGTGACCTTTCTGACAGGAAATCACAAATCCAGGCCCATAACTGAGACGATATTCCATAAGCACGCAATTTCACTACGAGCCGCTTGTGCGGTACAGTGTCAAAAGCCTTCCGGAAATCCAGAAATACGGAATTGATCTGAAATCCCTTGTCAATAGCACTCAACACTTCATGTGAATAAAGAGATAGTTGTGTTTCACAGGAACGATGTCTTCTAAACCCATGTTGACTGTGTGTCAATAGACCGTTTTCTTCGAGGTAATTCATAATGTTCGAACACAATATATGTTCTAAAATCCTGCTGCATATCGACGTTAACGATATGGGACTGTAATTTAGTGGATTATTCCTACTACCTTTCTTGAACATTACAAGGAAAGATAGCCCCAGGAACACCGAGACTGGTATTTTCAAAACAGACTATAACTAATATAGAAGCTTCTAACAGAGAAGCACCTCATCGAACCCCCCTCAGATTTAATGGTTAGATGGCGCATTAGATAGCCCGTCAAAAACTGAACACAGGTCAAGCATGAAAACAGGAAGAAGGTGTGCTGAATTGTGAAAATAATAAAAATAAAAACAGTGAACTGTTCAAGCTTAACGCGTGCAATATAGTGGGAGGCTTAACAGCCCTGGCATCATGGTTAAGTGCTTATGGGGTTGGATTGCAAAGCGGCCGAGCCGTGTTCAAAACTCCTTGGTGCCATTAATACGAGACGTGTTTTCTAAGTAAGTACCGTTTTGAAATAAAAAAAAAGACGAGCTAAGATATCTCAATAATTTTATTTTTACATGAAAGCCTGTACCTTAATCTACTTGTCTACATAATTTCGGCCAATATTGAGGCACTTGTTATAACGTTGTACCAGTTTTTGAATACCCTCCTCATAGAAGTCTGCCGCCTGACTTATTAACCACTGCCTCACCACTGTTTTGACTTCGTCATCGTCTTAAAGACGCTGACCGGCCAGGTGTTTCTTCAAGTGCAGGAACAGACGGTAGTCACTAGGCGCAAGATCGGGGCTGTACGGAGGGTGATCTAGAGTTTCCCATGGAAAAGATGTGATGAGATCTTTGGTCTGATTCGCCACATGCGGACGGACATTGTCTTGCAGCAAAACGATGCTCTTGCTCAACTTGCCACGTATTTCGTTCTGAATTGAACGGCGCAGATTGTGCAATGCCTTGCAGTAAGCTGCTGCATTGATTGTCTCATTACGAGGCAGGAATTCCACAAGCAATACTCCTCTTCTGTCCCAAAAAACTGTGCATATGATTTCCCGGGCAGAAATTGTTTTCTTAAACTTCACTTTTCTGGGTGAATCTGAATGCCGCCATTCCATGGATTGTTGCTTTGATTCTGGTGTGACGTAGGCCACCTTTTTTTCATCTGGGCGGTCAGCGTCTTCAAGACGATGACGAAGTCAAAACAATGGTGATGCAGTGGTTAACAAGTCAGGCGGCAGACTTCTATGAGGAGGGTATTCAAAAACTGGTACAACGTTATGCCAAGTGCCTCAATATTGACGGAAATTATGTAAAAAAGTAGATTAAGGTACAGGCTTTCATGTAAAAATAAAATTATTGAGATATCTTAGCACGTCTTTTTTTAATTTCAAAACGGTACTTACTTAAAAAACACGCCTCGTACTATTTTTTTCACATTATGAACTGTTCGTCAGGTCATTAAAATACAGGGTGATTCAAAAAGAATACCACAACTTTAAAAATGTGTATTTAATGAACGAAACATAATATAACCTTCTGTTATACATCATTACAAAGAGTATTTAAAAAGGTTTTTTTCAATCAAAAACAAGTTCAGAGATGTTCAATATGGCCCCCTCCAGACACTCGAGCAATATCAACCCGATACTCCAACTCGTTCCACACTCTCTGTAGCATATCAGGCGTAACAGTTTGGATAGCTGCTGTTATTTCTCGTTTCAAATCATCAATGGTGGCTGGGAGAGGTGGCCGAAACACCATATCCTTAACATACCCCCATAAGAAAAAATCGCAGGGGGTAAGATCAGGGCTTCTTGGAGGCCAGTGATGAAGTGCTCTGTCACGGGCTGCCTGGCGGCCGAGCCATCGCCTCGGGTAGTTGACGTTTCATAACTAACCTTTTTCGTAGGACTCTCCATACAGTTGATTGTGGAATTTGCAGCTCTCTGCTAGCTCTGCGAGTCGATTTTCCTGGGCTGCGAACAAATGCTTGCTGGATGTGTGCTACATTTTCATCACTCGTTCTCGGCCGTCCAGAACTTTTCCCTTTGCACAAACACCCATTCTCTATAAACTGTTTATACCAACGTTTAATACACCATTATTAACTTAGGTAATCTCTAGGGAAACGGAAAGATGAAACGATTGAGACTACATTGGCTGGAACAGGTCTAGACACTGATGATGTAACATACACGCGTTCGCCATACGAGCACGAAAAATCGCAGGTGTGGTTCGCGGTGAGATGGTCTCCATCTGATACATGACGTCTGTTGCGAAAACTGAAACTGACGTGTAATACAGGGTGATTCAAAAAGAATACCACAACTTTAGGCATTTAAAACTCTGGAACGACAAAAGGCAGAGGTAAGCACTATCTGTCGACGAATTAAGGGAGCTATAAAGTTTCATTTAGTTGTACATTTGCCGGCCGCGGTGGTCTCGCGGTTCTAGGCGCGCAGTCCGGAGCCGCGCGACTGCTACGGTCGCAGGTTCGAATCCTGCCTCGGGCATGGATGTGTGTGATGTCCTTAGGTTAGTTAGGTTTAGGTGGTTCTAAGTTCTAGGGGACTGATGACCACAGCTGTTAAGTCCCATAGTGTTCAGAGCCAGTTGTACATTTGTTCGCTTGAGGCGCTGTTGACTAGGCGTCAGCGTCAGTTGATGCTAAGATGGCGACCGCTCAACAGAAAGCTTTTTGTGTTATTGAGTACGGCAGAAGTGAATCGACGACAGTTGTTCAGCGTGTTTATACCAACGTTTATTACACCACATATCATGAAGTTTAACACCATACTTCGTTCGAAATGCACGCATCCAGCAAGCATTTGTTCGCAGCCCGTGACAGAGCACTTCATCACTGGCCTCCAAGAAGCCCTGATCTTACCCCCTGCGATTTTTTCTTATGGGGGTATGTTAAGGATATGGTGTTTTGGCCACCTCTCCCAGCCACCATTGATGATTTGAAACGAGAAATAACAGCAGCTATCCAAATTGTTACGCCTGATATGCTACAGAGAGTGTGGAACGAGTTGGAGTATCGGGTTGATATTGCTCGTGTGTCTGGAGGGGGCCATATTGAACATCTCTGAACTTGTTTTTGAGTGAAAAAAAACCTTTTTAAATACTCTTTGTAATGATGTATAACAGAAGGTTATATTATGTTTCTTTCATTAAATAAACATTTTTAAAGTTGTGGTATTCTTTTTGAATCACCCTGTATCGTAAGCTTTCTTTTTGCGTTGAAATCATCGCAATCGAAAATTTCTATTCGCTCCGGAGGATATTTGCATCTGTCGGTTTAGGCTGTATAAGTAACTAGATTTTTAACCTAATATAGACAGTACTGTCGACCCGTTTCCCTGTTATACTGTTCGTTACCAGTTATTTTATTCATTTGTTTCATCACACATAAAAAGTTTACTATGACATTATCATTGACTACTGATCACGTAGATGTTTCATTGACAAAGAAATAACGCTGTTTGTGAGTACAGGGCACTACAGGTTCACCCTATTTCAAGTCTGAACTGAGAGTACCACAGTGGGATTCCATTTATGGCCAAGTGCGTCCCCCTATGACACGCAGTACCAAACTCTGGGGGCCAACGGAGTGCGAAATTACCTCAAATGCTAATGCAAATCAATTTAAAGAAGGATACAGTCGCTTAAAGGAAACATCTTATTTAAATGAATTCATCAAAGACATTTTCAATTTTCTTTACCCCACGCTCATGATTTGATGAGAGACGTGCTATGGTTGACAATTCACCTTGGTGCCAAGGTAGACATCCTAACATTCCTGAAGCGTACTCATCTCCAGACTATCTCACTAACATTCCTGAAGCGTACTCATCTCCAGACTATCTCATAGAGTCACGCACTGGTGAACTGGGATCTTCATTTCAGGGAACATATAACAAGAAGGGAACACCATCAGTTACAATACTGTACATTCATGACCCGCTGTTTCTCCAATGTTCTTATTTGATAACAGTGCCATTAGTGATTCGCACACAGTTTCACAGAGGTTGCCTTCTATTGATGTTCGTACACACTCAATTCAATTTACAATAAATGAGCTCATTCAGACCTATTACTTTGCAAGTTCAGCTCCATCAATCAGTCTAAACCATAAATTACGGCGTAATATATGAAGTTGCACAAAATACTGATTTTACAGAAAAACATGTACAAATCTACGCTGAAGAGCCAAAGAAACTGGTACACCTACTTAATATCGTGTAGGGCCCCCACGATCACGCAACACGACGTGGCATGGGCTCGACTAATGTCTGAAGTAGTGCTGGAGGGAACTGATACCATGGATCCTTCAGGGCTGACCATGAATCCATAAGAGTACGAGGGGGTGGAGATCTCTTCTGAACAGCACATTGTACGGCATCCCAGATATGCTCAATAATGTTCATGTGTGGGGAGTTTGGTGGCCAACGGAAGTGTTTAAACTCAGAAGAGTATTCTTGGAGCCACTCCGCAGCAATTCTGGACGTATGGGGGGTCGCATTGTTCTTCTGGCATTTCCCAAGTCCGTCGGAATGCACAATGGGCATGAATGGATGCAGGTGATCAAACAGGATGCTTACGTGCGTGTCACCTGTCAGAGTCGTATCTAGACGTATCAGGGGTCCCACACCACTCCAACTGCACTCGCCCCACACCATTACAGAGCCTCCACCAGCTTGAACAGTCCCCTGCTGACACGCAGGGCCCATGGGTTCATGAGGTTGTCTCCATACCCATTCACGTCCATCCGCTCAATACAATTTGAAAAGAGACCCGTCCGACCGGGCAACAAGTTTCCAGTCATCCACAGTCCAATGCCGGTGTTGCCGGGCCCAGGCGAGGCGTAAATCTTTGTGTCGTGCAGTCATCAAGGGTACACGAGCGAGTCTTCGGCTCCGAAAGCTCATATCGATGATGTTTCGTTGAATGGTTCGCATTTTGACACTTGTTGATGACCCGGCACTGAAATTTGCAGAAATTTGTTGAATGGGTTGCATTTCTGTCACGTTGAAGGATTTGCTTCAGTCGTCGTTGGTCCCGTTCTTGCAGGATCTTTTTCCGGCCGCAGTGTTGCCGGAGATTTGATGTTCTGTCGGATTCCTGATATTCACGGTACACTTGTGAAATGGTCGTACGGGAAAATCCCCACCTCATTGCTACCTCGGAGTTGCTGTGTCCCATCGCTCGTGCTCCGACTATAACACCATATTCAGACTCACTTAAATCTTGATAAGCTGTCATTGTAGCAGCAGTAATCGATCTAACAACTGCGCCAGACACTTGTCTCATATAGGGAACTGCAGCGCCGTACTCTGCTTGTTTACATATCTCTGTATTTGAATACGCATGCCTAAACCAGTTTCTTTGGCGCTTCAGTGTGTATCAAACCATAATTACATGAAACAGATGCCTATTAAACCACAGATAATGATAATCCCAAAACGACCACAGCAACACTTTTTCAAAGGGATGAAATAAACGTAAAAATTAATCTTATGACACAAATGCTACTGTGTGGTTTTTTAGAAGAACAAGTCCGTATATAAAGAAAATCGGACATAGAAAAAACTAAAATCCCGTTAATGGATATTGATACTGATATCCTGGAAGTTCTCTCGATAACTACTGATCAGTGAACACTTGTGTAGCGGAGTGTATAATGTGACATACACATCGGTAAATGAGTAGTTACAATAAGATAATGTGACCATATTTTCTGAAGTTCAAAAAAAGAAACTCCTCTACTGACTATTTTTAATTAGCATTAACATCTAAATCTACATCTACATATATACTCCGCTAGCCACCAAGCGGTGTGTGGCGGAGGGCACAATTCGCGCCAAAGTCATATCCCCCCACCCCCCTCTGTTCCACCGCGGATCGCGCTAGGGAAAAACGACTGTCTGAACGCCTCAGAACAAGCCCTTATTTCTCCTATCTTTGAATGATGATAATTACGCGATTTGAAAGTTGGTGGTAATAATATATGCTCTACATTCTCGGTTAAGATTGGATTTCGGAATTTAGTGAGCAGCCCCTTCTGTTTAGCGCGTCGTCTATCTGCAAGTGTGTCCCACTTCAAACTTTCTATGAGATTTGTAACGCTCTCGCGGTGGCTAAATGTACCAGTCACGAATCTTGCCGCTCTTCTTTGGACCTTCTCAATCTCTTGAATCAGACCCAACTGGTAAGGGTCCCATACAGATGAACAATACTCTAAGAGGTGGTGGTTGTCGGGATGTTTAAGGGGGACTAAACAGCTAAGGTCATCAGTCCCCCAATACTCTAAGACTGGACGAACTAACGTATTGTAAGCTATTTCCTCTGTTGAAGGACTGCATCGCTTCAGGATTCTACCAATCAACCGCAATCTAAGAGTTCGCCTTACCCGTTACTTGTGTAATGTGATCATTCCATTTGAGATCATTTCGAATGGTCACACCCAGATACTTGACTGATGTTACCGCTTCCAAAGACTGCTCATTTGTTTTGTACTCATACATGAATGGGAATTTTCGCCTTGTTATACACAGTAGCTTACACTTACTAATACTGAGAGATAACTGCCAGTCATTAGACCACGCATTTATTTTCTGCAAATCCTCATTGATTTGTCCACAACTTTCGTGTGATACTAATTTCCTGTAAAGTACAGCATCGTCGGCAAACAGCCTAAGGCCGCTGTCAATACCATCAACCAGATCCTTTATGTAAAGCGTAAAAAGCAGAGGACCTATTACGCTGCCCTGGGGCACACCTGAAGTTACTCTTGTTTCTGTTGAAGTTACCCCGTTCTGGACGACATACTGCTCCCTGTATGTTAGAAAACTTTCTATCCAACCGAATGTGTCATTGGACAGACCGTAAGCGCACACTTTTTGTAGCAAGCGACAATGCGGAACTGAGTCGAAAGCCTTTCGAAAGTCGAGAAATATGGCACTAACCTGGGAGCCGGTATCTAGAACCTGTTGTATATCATGCATGACCGCTGTTTCCTAAAACCGTGCTGGTTTCTGGAGATGAGCTTCTGAGAGTCTAGAAAGGTCATTATGTCTGAACACAAAATATGTTCCATGATTCTACAACAAACCGATGTCAGACCTTTAAGTTAATGCACTTAAAAAATCTAAAACCTTATTTATGTATTTATTATTACTAAGCAAAATATAATTATCGGAGTATTCAACGTATTCGTTATGACAATGGCAATGTTAATCCAGTAAACTAAATAATATTATACGTAACATTAGTATTACTATAAGCACTAAAACAACTATCATTTTTATATCTCACATTGAAGTATTTTTCTGAAGAATTAATTTTTTCGGAAGTTTGTCATTCTATAATTAATTTACTTCAAGTAATTGAAAAACTCAAGGCAACTGTATTTGACATTTATTTTAGTAAGCGACAACGCTTTCAGCGTTTCAATTCTCAGTTGCGTTTTTCTGATGTCCATATTTTCTTCATGCTTGCAAAATCTTTCTCTACAGGTGTACTAATACCTGGCAGTGATAATCCACATTCCTCTACCTCAGAAAAGTTGCTGAATGATAACTTTTGAGAGGAGAGAAACCGAAACATTTCTGCCTGTCTGAAATTAACTTCTTTTCCCTCGATATATTCCTCTGAGAAATTTTATCTGCAGTAGCAATCTATTTAACATAAACAAATTCGCTGAAAATGCCACTATCATCGATATCTGTTGAGTCACCAGATGTATTTCTAATCATTGACTTACATATTTCAACATCACTCTGTTTTAGGACATCGTTAAGCAAGATCCATAAAAATTTCGTTTTGACATCTTGAATCTTTACGGAACTGCCAAACAATGCACATCACACTCCGACTGTCACTAAGTGAATGGAATCGATTTTTTGAAGTGAAGAGCGGGAAACAAAAAAATGTTGGAACGTGAGGCCACTTAGATTATTTGTTTTTCGTAACGAGTTTTGTCCATCGATAACATAACTTTCGTTCTTAGCAGTTATGGACATACAGATTTAAATATTACACTCCTGGAAATTGAAATAAGAACACCGTGAATTCATTGTCCCAGGAAGGGAAAACTTTATTGACACATTCCTGGGGCCAGATACATCACATGATCACACTGACAGAACCACAGGCACATAGACACAGGCAACAGAGCATGCACAATGTCGGCACTAGTACAGTGTATATCCACCTTTCGCAGCAATGCAGGCTGCTATTCTCCCATGGAGACGATCGTAGAGATGCTGGATGTAGTCCTGTGGAACGGCTTGCCATGCCATTTCCACCTGGCGCCTCAGTTGGACCAGCGTTCGTGCTGGACGTGCAGACCGCGTGAGACGACGCTTCATCCAGTCCCAAACATGCTCAATGGGGGACAGATCCGGAGATCTTGCTGGCCAGGGTAGTTGACTTACACCTTCTAGAGCACGTTGGGTGGCACGCGATACATGCGGACGTGCATTGTCCTGTTGGAACAGCAATCATAAGGCTACTAAAATATTTCCGTTTGTTGTTCAGTTTTTCGATATTAATCAGGGAATTCAGACCAAACTTTTGAAGATGAGTTGCCTACCTAATGAAACATCTGACGAAATTTCAAGATTTTCTATGAATACTATCGAAATGTTTGATCTTGAGAAAAATAAATGTATGACATTTTGTGGAGACAACACCAACACAAACTTTGTGGTTTAAAAAGACAAGGCAAATGCAACGTATTTATCAAATCAAAGGCAACATTGCATGAAAACATTGAAGGCATAGGGTGCCTGCACATGTTTTACACAATAGCGTGCAGACATCTGCTGACAGCTTCAGCTGTGATGTTGAAACTATCGTCATGAGGGTATACTCACACTTTTACATATATACTGTTAGAACAGAGAGCCTTAAGGAGTTCTGTGATTATGTGGGAACTGAATATATGAATGTAATGTGTCACTCGTAAACTCGCTGGTTATCACTGTTTCCAGCAGTTGAAAGAGTAATCCGCCTGTTTGAACCGTTAAAAGATTTTTTCCTAAATGAAGACAAAGCCCCCAAAATATTGGTTCAGTTTTTCAGTAACCCTTTAAGTGAAGCCCACTTATGGTTCATTCACGGTCAGCTTAGCACTTTGCAGCATGGGATAAAGGAAATTGAGGGAAGCACGAAAAGTGTAATAGAGGTAAATGATGTTTTGAAAAATACTCTGGAAACTGTTACTAAGAGGAGAGAACAGCAGTTCATTTCTTTTAATGTTAAATCTGTCCTTAAAAGAGCAGAAGTATCAGAAGCAGCGGAAGGAGTTTTAGAGAAGAAGTTAACAAGTTTTATGACACTTGTGTAGAATATCTCAGCAAGTGGAGCGCCTCATATTTACCCTCATCGTCGGTGTTTGATTGGATGTTACTGAAGAGAGTGCCAAAATGGGAAAGTGTTGAAGAGACAGTTTCTTATTTGAAGAGTAAAGAGATTGAAATCGATGATTCCATTCTCTTTGATCAGTTCGCCATACTGACAAATTTTGTTGAAGGAAGTCTTCACAAGTGGAATGATGAAAAAAAGAAAACACCATTGGAATGTCATGAGAAGTGGGTGAGTTTTTTTAAAAGTTGTGACTGTCTTCAGAATTACTCTGAGTTGGTAATAATTGAAAGATATTTATTTGCAATCCCAGCCCATAATGTCAATGTGGAAAGAATATTTTCGTTCATAAATATCCAGTGGACTGATGAAAGAAACATAATGGAGGTGGACTCTCTTGAAGCAATCCTGCAGATCCTGTACAACTACAAAATGGATTTTGCCGAGTTTTATCACTGTGTCTCAAAGAACAAAGACATGATCAAGAAGGCTGGAGGCAGCGAAAAATACCCTTTTCTCCAAGGACAGCCAATTCCATCTACAAGTGCTCAGTAATATTAAAGCTCATGTTAATATTAATTGATTAAAAGTTGAATGGCTGTCAAATTTTGTAAAATGGTAATACATTTCTTTATTACTCTATAAGTTTATTAAATGTCATTAATTATACAGCTAATCTAGATTATATCAATCTTTTGTATCCTCTTATTAGTTACAATAATCGGGTTAACAAAATGTATCAATAAAACATTAATATTTAAAATTCAGAAACCTGGGTACATGTGGAATGAGGTGTCCATTGGCACCCGGGTGAATGTGTCCCGGTTTTCACCGAAAATAATTTGGTCACCCTATGCTACACAGAGTTCAGAGTTACTAACTCTTAGACCATACCAGATTTCACTACTCACAAGTGGTGTGGCGAGTGTCATATAAGAACGTTCATTCTCCTGTTAACGCACAATACATTAGCAGCAGTATTCTACATGTCTGTGATGGGCACAAATTATAATGCAAGTCCATATAGAGTGTTCACGTTCTTTGACAACGGTGTGATAACTACTTGCATCATATGACCCTGTGCTGCCTCAACGCTCTTAGAGAGTTTACTCTGGACAGACTCCCACACAGGTTCGTACATGTATCAGGTCAACTGAAAGCCTGTCTGATAGTTAAATATGCTGACACGGGTTCGATGACCTTTGCGGCTTTGCCTCACAGTCCGCAGGACACCGGAGCTGGCGTTAGCAGAAGTGGGTCAACGTGGCGTAATCTGTTGTGCTCGAGGTCACTTGGAGTGAGTCTTCACTTGGAGCAGAAAAGCAGTTGTCGGGGTTGCACCTGTACCTAAGGGCTCGCCACTCGATTTGCAGAAAACTCGTTTCGTATGCTGGCAGCTGTGGCTTGTGGAGCACTGGCAATGTGACACCCCTCTTTGTCCTCAGTCATGGACAGATACTCTCGTCCGGTCAGCTGTAGCTGGCCACATCCTCATCTCAAGTCTTCATTTTGTCGCCTCTCTCATGTTGGACGTAGCTGCCTTTGAACAGTTGTACCACTAAACATCAGACAGTACAGAAATTTTACATAAAACCTGTGTACAAGAGACCGTGTGTACAAAATAAAAGTTTCTCGTAACCAGAAATTGTGCAGCAGTGGAGCTAATCGCGGCTGTGGGCCCACAATGAATTTTACAAAAATTGTTCAAATGGCTCTGAGCACTATGGGACTTAACATCTGAGGTCATCAGTCCCCTAGACTTAGAACTACTTAAACCTAACTAACCTAAGGACATCACACACATCCATGCCCGAGGCAGGATTCGAACCTGCGACCGTAGCAGCAGCGTGATTCGGACTGAAGCGTCTAGAACCGCTCGGCCACAGAGGCCGGCAATGAACTTTACATTTCAATAAGTATACAAGAAAAGATATGGCTAGGTGGCCTCCAAAATTTTAAAAAACTGAATAATGTACAAGTACAGTGGCGTTAAAAACTGTGAGTCTTTGACTTATGATACTCTACCAATTTTACAAAACATCTGCAGCAGTATTTTGGGCTCTATGGCCTTATAAAACTTTCAATCATGAATAAATTTATGTTGATCCGGTTCAAATGATGGCTCTGTGGCCTCAAAAATTTACAATGGAGTAAGAACTGAAGCTCTTAGGCCTTTAAAAAACAACTCTAGTACTGTGGCTACTATGCTTATTAATTATTTTACGTATATGTGTAAATTATATTCTAATGTGACTTGGTTCCACGCCCAGAAAAATTTTATTACGACAAGAAAACCAAGAGAAAATCTAAAGGATATATCAGTTAATATTTACAATGAATTTCACTGAAAAAGACATCGTTCATTAACAGGGATAGTCACAGGCAGCAGACATGCAGTTGGTGATGAATAGCATTCAGTTTCATTATTAAAGATACATCCCTACAGTTATTGGCGCCTCCTGCAATCAACTACTGTGATTGTTAAGTGACTACTGTGATTTCCAGCATGGAACTAAGGGACTATAATGTCCCTTAGTTCCATGTTGGGAATTCATATCGCTTTTTCTCTGTCTTTTCCTTCCTTTTCTAGTTTAAAATACTCGTTTTTAATCAAAAAAATGTTTTCGTGGGGCAATGATCACAAACGTAACATACGTTTAATGACTTCACAAAACACAATTTTTTTCCTAAATTCACTAATTAAAATTGCAAAAACTTCTTACAAATACGTCCTGACCATACCTATATAGGTCTGCACACTACATCAGTTCTCACTCTTACTAATTATTAATGTTCGCCATCCCCCCATGAACCATGGACCTTGCCGTTGGTGGGGAGGCTTGCGTGCCTCAACGATACAGATAGCCGTACCGTAGGTGCAACCACAACGGAGGGGTATCTGTTGAGAGGCCAGACAAACGTGTGGTTCCTGAAGAGGGGCAGCAGCCTTTTCAGTAGTTGCAGGGTCAACAGTCTGGATGATTGACTGATCTGGCATTGTAACGCTAACCAAAACGGCCTTGCTGTTGTGGGACTGCGAACGGCTGAAAGCAAGGGGAAACTACAGCCGTAATTTTTCCCGAGGGCATGCAGCTTTACTGTATGATTAAATGATGATGGCATCCTCTTGGGTAAAATATTCCGGAGGTAAAATAGTCCCCCATTCGGATGTCCTGGCGGGGACTACTCAAGAGGACGTCGTTATCAGGAGAAAGAAAACTGGCGTTCTACCGATCGGAGCGTGGAATATCAGATCCCTTAATCGGGCAAGTAGGTTCGAAAATTTAAAAAGGGAAATGGATAGGTTAAAGTTAGATATAGTGGGAATTAGTGAATTTCGATGGTAGGAGGAACATGACATTTGGTCAGGTGAATACAGGGTTATAAATACAAAATCAAATAGGGGTAATGCAGGAGTAGGTTTAATAATAAATAAAAAAATAGGAGTGCGGGTAAGCTACTACAAACAGCATAGTGAACGCATTATTGTGGCCAAGATAGACACGAAGCCCACACCTACTACAGTAGTACAAGTTTATATGCCAACTAGCTCCGCAGATGATGAAGAAATTGATGAAATGTATGATGAGATAAAAGAAATTATTTAGGTAGTGAATGGAGACGAAAATTTAATAGTCATGGCTGACTGGAATTCAACAGTAGGAAAAGGAAGAGAAGGAAACGTAGTAGGTGAATATGGATAAGGGTTAAGAAATGAAAGAGGAATCCGCCTGGTACAATTTTGCACAGAGCATAACTTAATCATAGCTAACACTTGGTTCAAGAATCATGAAAGAAGGTTGTATACATGGAAGAAGCCTGGAGATACTGACAGGTTTCAGATAGATTATCTAATGGTAAGACAGAGATTTAGGAACCAGGTTTTAAATTGTAAGACATTTCCATAGGCAGATGTGCACTCTGACCACAATCTATTGGTTATGAACTGTAGATTAAAACTGAAGAAACTGCAAACAGGTGGGAATTTAAGGAGATGGGACCTGGATAAGCTGAAAGAACCAGAGGTTGTACAGAGTTTCAGGGAGAGCATAAGGGAACAAAATGACAGGAATGGGGGTAAGAAATACAGTTGAAGGAGAATGGGTAGCTTTGAGGGATGAAATAGTGAAGGCAGCAGAGGATCAAGTAGGTAAAAAGACGAGGGCTAGTAAAAATCCTTGGGTAACAGAAGAGATACTGCATTTAATTGATGAAAGGAGAAAATACAAAAATGCAGTAAATGAAGCAGGCAAAAAGGAATACAAACGTCTCAAAAATGAGATCGATAGGAAGTGCAAAATGGCTAAGCAGGGATGGCTAGAGGACAAATGTAAGGATGTAGAGGCTTATCTCATGAGGGGTAAGATAGATACAGGCTACAGGGAAACTAAAGAGAACTTTGGAGAAAAGAGAACCACTTGCATGAATATCAAGAGCTCAGATGGAAACCCAGTCCTAAGCAAAGAAGGGAAAGCGGAAAGGTGGAAGGAGTATGGAGAGGGCCTATACAGGGCGATGTTCTTGAGAACAATATTATGGAAATGGAAGAGGATGTAGATGAAGATGAAATGGGAGATATGATACTGCGTGAAGGGTTTGACAGAGCACTGAAAGACCTGAGTCCAAACAAGGCCCCGGGAGTAGACAACATTCCATTAGAACTACTGACAGCCTTGGGAGAGCCAGTCCTGACAAAACTCTACCATCTGGTGATCAAGATGTATGAGACAGGCGAAATTTCCTCATACTTCAAGAAGAATATAATAATTCCAATCCCAAAGAAAGCAGGTGTTGACAGATGTGAAAATTACCGAACTATCAGTTTAATAAGTCACAGCTGCAAAATTTACAGATGAATGGAAAAACTGGTAGAAGACGACCTCGGAGAAGATCAGTTTGGATTCCGTAGAAATGTTGGAACACGTGAGGCAATACTGACCCTACGATTTGTCTTGGAGGAAAGATTAAGGAAAGGCAAACCTACGTTTCTAGCATTTGTAGACTTAGAGAAAGCTTTCGACAGTGTTGACTGGAATACTCTATTTCAAATTCTAAAGGTGGCAGGGGTAAAATACAGGGATCGAAAGGCTATTTACAAATTGTACAGAAAGCAGATGGCAGTTATAAGAGTCGAGGGACATGAAAGGGAAGCAGTGGTTGGGAAGAGAGCGAGACAGAGTTGTAGACTCTCCCCGATGCTATTCAGTCTGTATACTGAGCAAGCAGTAAAGGAAACAAAGGAAAAGTTGGGAGTAGGCATTAAAATCCATGGAGAAGAAATAAAAACTTTGAGGTTCGCCGATGACATTGTGATTCTATCAGAGACAGCAAAGGACTTGGAAGAGCAGTTGAACGGAATGGACAGTGTCTTGAAAGGAGGGTATATGATGAACATCAACAAAAGCAAAACGAGGATCATGGAATGTAGTCGAATTAAGTCGGGTGACGCTGAGGGAATTAGATTAGGAAATGAGCCACTTAAAGTAGTAAAAGAGTTTTGCTATTTGGGGAGCAATATAACTGATGATGGTCGAAGTAGAGAGGATATAAAATGTAGACTGGCAATGGCAAGGAAAGCGTTTCTGAACAAGAGAAATTTTTTAACATCGAGTATAGATTTAAGTGTCAGGAAGTCTTTTCTGAAAGTATTTGTATGGAGTGTGGCCATGTACGGAAGTGAAGCATGGACGATAAATAGTTTAGACAAGAAGAGAATAGAAGCTTTCGAAATGTGATGCTACAGAAGACTGCTGATGACTAGATGGGCAGATCACACAACTAATGATGAGGTATTGAATAGAATTGGGGAGAAGAGAAATTTGTGGCACAACTTGACTAAGAGAAGGGATAGGTTTGTAGGACATGTTCTGAGGCATCAAGGGATCACCAATTTAGTAATGGAGGGCAGCGTGGAAGGTAAAAATCGTAGAGGGAGACCAAGAGATGATTACACTAAGCAGATTTAGAAGGATGTAGGCTGCAGTAGGTACTGGGAGATGAAGAAGCTTGCACAAGATAGATTAGCATGGAGAGCTGCATCAAACCAGCCTCCGGACTGAAGACCACAACAACAAATAATGTTCACCAGTGGTATTACTGCTGTAAAATGGTTTAATAAATGGTCTTCCACCGGGCGATCGTTGCATACTAACAATAAATAGTCAATCACACACTTCCGGTTGCTCGGACACGACTACCTTTACGTGACATTGCGTGTTACGAAACTTATCTTCCCTAAACAGTCGCACAGTACCTCTCTCTGTTGGCATGTAAAAGCCCGGCACTTCTCCACAACGCTCTCTGGCCACCGGTAATAATCGCTCAGTGATTTCGCAACTAACTTTAAATGGCAACAATAAGACGCAAGGTCTTCTTATCGGACAAGTGAATCCAACTTCTCGTCCAGTGCATTCATGACTGCGATCCTCTCAATACTGTCTCAGCAGCTTAAACCTCGCCGGGAAGTCGTCCAATCATTATTGCTCTCCTCTTCTCACCGCTCACCGTCCCCGACGGTTATGAACATGGTTATTTACCCAACAAATTTTTTGAGGTGGTAAATTTGTAGTCTGTCTTTAAGATTAAGATTCTCAACTTCCACTATGTTCTCATGAATAAACTTCTCGTGCTGTGCGGTGTGGCTGCGTGGTTTGAGGCACCATATCATGCACAGCGGGGCCCCTCCTGCTGGAGGTTCGAGTCCTCCCTCGGGCATGGGTGTGTGTGTTGTTCTTAGCATAAGTTAGTTTAAATTAGTTTAAGTAGTGTGAGAGTCTAGGGACCGATGACCGCAGCAGTTTGGTCCCTTAGGAATTCACACACATTTGAACATTTTGAAACTTCTTGAATCGATATGGCCCACAGTATACAAAGAAAAACTTGTGACTAATAAACCTGGTTTTACGTGATCTTGTTTTCAGTAAGCCTTTGTGATTCAAACACTCTGCGGTTACTGTGTGGACTCGCATCACCTCAAACAAATACTTATTTTCTGCATATACCTATACGTCCACATACAAATGATTTACATCTAGTAACCACTTCTATTTCACTTCTAGTGCACAAAGTACGTACTGGTCTTTACGGTATCTCAACATATCAGCCGGCCGCTGTGGCCGAGTGGTTCTAGGTGCTTCAGTCCGGAACCGTGCTGCTGCTACGGTCGCAAGTTCGAATCCTGACTCATCATATCAATCAAATTACATTCTGACTAAATGTCGAAACTAATTTTTCAATGCTAACGAACTCTATTATAACACTTCCACTGCAGAAAATACTTCCTGCCACTTAATTAACTACCCATAGCCTAAATTAATATATCGTACATCCAATACCTAATGACTCTTCTCATCATCAGTGTCGATCAACGTGCGCCATGTGTTGCCCTCACCATCGATATTTAGCACTCCTATGGTTTTTTACTCTGTTTCCACCAACACCAGCGCTGGACATCCTGGGTCCGTGACACGTTCCTCTCTCTGTTTTTAATTCTAGTTTCTCTATTGGCACATTCATACTCATCCCCATTGGAGTCTTCGTCGTCTCCCATAAGCCAGAATTCCGCGTCCCTACTTTTTTTAAATTTTTTTTAATAGAAACAGATCAGACGTTCTTCCGGCCTCGGCAAGGTTTGTATCCCACTGAACACCGTTTCCTCTCCGGAACTGCCCGGTCGGGTCAACCGGCGGCAGCCACTGAAGCCAGCTGTTATCCTCAACTATGAGCCTCTGTTTGTTACATCAAGCAACAGGCACAGTTGGTTCAAATGGTTCAAATGGCTCTGAGCACTATGGGACTTAACTTCTGAGGTCATCAGTCCCCTAGAACTTAGAACTACTTAAACCTAACTAACCTAAGGACATCACACACATCCATGCCCGAGGCAGGATTCGAACCTGCGACCATAGCGGTCGCGCGGTTCCAGACTGTAGCGCCTAGAACCGCTCGGCCACTTCGGCCGGCCTACCCACTCCGCACAGGGTAATTAACAACTATCGCCAAATGCCGTGCAGGCGACAACTGTTGTTATTATTTATACGGAGAAAGGCTATGAATCCCTCCTCGCGGAAACACACGAAAGGAAACGAGCACACTTCAGGCGTTGGAGAACTGAGAACTTTGTATTTTCGTGTCTCGTCTCTCCGATGTTAGCACTGCCAGTACTGTACGTCTTATTCAGTCTTGTTTAGTTGCTTATGCTAAAAGATAGAGGGTACATAGCTACTGAACTTCAGTGTTGTTTCCTCAGGGTTTCCCTTTTTTAGAAGATTTCTACAGTCATCAGAGCCAAATATAGGTGTCCTATCCATGCGGCTCACAGTGAGTAAAAGCAGTCTCGAATCTGAAGAGTGTTTTGACAACACAGTGTTTTACTAGGCATGGTCCTGTTGGAGGTGGTGTGACGTTGTCTTCCTCCGACTTTTGAACTGACTTACCCAGCCAGTTGTTGGAGAACTTACAGTTTAATGTGGATTCCGAACCACGGTGCAAATGGACATTTTTCAGAGGAGACAGGGCAAGCTAAGTTTTCAGCGTTAGCCGGCCGGTGTGGCCGAGCGGTTCTAGGCGCTACAGTCTGGAACCGCGCTGCCGCTACGGTCGCAGGTTCGAATCCTGCCTCGGGCATAGATGTGTGTGATGTCCTTAGGTTAGTTAGGTTTAAGTAGTTCTAAGTTCTAGGGGACATAACCTCAGCAGTTAAGTCCCATAGTGCTCAGAGCCATTTGAGCTATTTTCAGCGTTAACCCTACAGCAGATTGGTGATAACCTCTCACAACACGTAAAGGTGACGCGCAGACTTTGTTATCACTACAAAGTAAACGGTAGTGACATTCTGACGCTTAATTGACGCCAGTCTCTCGTGTTTTGCAGCCCTCCCGTCAATATGAGCGTATCTCGGTACTGTTATCTGCAAAAGCTTCTGCGGTAACTGTGAAAGCCGTATAATACAAATCTGAGGCAGTTACGGCGCCAGCTCCGGATTCATCCATTATGTATAGCGTTACAGCGTGACAAACAAAGTGTTGCGATACGCGCTTCGTGTTAGTCAGGCGCTACTTGCTACTCAGAAACGACGTCTCCTGTGAAAAGACAGCGCATGTGTTACAGAATGAGGAGAGCAGTCGCTCGTATTAATACAGAAAGGAGGTAAGAAGAGGGGAGGGGGGGAGTGGATTATGTGACCGCTGTGGGCGCGAAGGAAGATAAGCAATCAACAAACCAACTTGTGACCCAGTAAAGTCGAATGGTCTCACACCTGGTTGTGAGATACAAGCTTTAGCGGATAGATAATTTACCCAGTGTACACCATTACCCTCGCTACTCGATCCTTGTCATGCAAAGTTAAACTAATGCATACCTTGCAGTCATGAACGTAGCAGGAAGACAGGGACACCTGCACCTTCCCGCATATGTTTTACTTATCACTTAATTTTAGAAATAACTGTCTCAACTGCACATTTTGCTTCAACAAGAAACAGTGTGCATCTAGTATGCGCTACGTAAAGCCGCGCGGGATTAGCCGAGCGGTCTCAGGCGCTGCAATCATAGACCGTGCGGCTGGTTCCGACGGAGGTTCGAGTCCTCCCTCAGGCATGGGTGTGTGTGTTTGTCCTTAGGATAATTTAGGTTACGTAGTGTGTAAGCTTAGGGACTGATGACATTAGCAGTTAAGTCCCATAACATTTCACACACGTTTGAACATTTGTATTTTGCTACGTAACTTCGGTTCGTTTGGGTATCATTCTGTTGTCGGGAAATTATGACGCCGGCCGGGTGACCGAGCGGTTCTAGTCGCTACAGTTTGGAACCGCGCGACCGCTACGGTCGCAGGTTCGAATCCTGCCTCGGGCATGGATGTGTGTGATGTCCTTAGGTTAGTTAGGTTTAAGTAGTTCTAAGTTCTAGGAGACTGATGACCTCAGCAGTTAAGTCCCATAGCGCTCAGAATCATTTTTTTTTAAATTATGGCGGGGATAGTTCCAGCACTGTTTGTCAGTCAAGGAGGTGTGAACATCGCAGGAAAAGAGCCACTTCATCATAGGGGTGCAATATACTAGCCGGACATGACGTCGCGAATTCCCACAACGACAGCCCTTCACCACCTGCACAACAGTTGCAGGACCAAGATGACCCACATTGCTTACCCAGCCTGCTTTGCAGTAGACGACCGCGGGTTACTGTAGGTGTGTTCATCTATAATCCATCTATGGATAGAAAGGCATAAGTTAAAAGAAGAAGTGCCATTTTCTGTTCTAGGAAAGAAGAAAACTGTGTGGAATTTCAAGACAGGAAAAATATTCTCTCCAGGACTTGCAATTTTCTCAAAATGAATGTGGTACAACACATTCCTTCTAAGAAACATGATAGAATACAGAGCACAACGTACCCGCAGAGTTACACATTCTGCTGTTGAGGTGAAGAGCTTGCGGAATAACATGTACACTACTGGCCATTAAAATTGCTACACCACAAAGATGACGTGCTATAGACGCGAAATTTAACCGCCAGGACGAAGATGCTGTGATATGCAAATGATTAGCTTTTCAGAGCATTCACACAAGGTTGGCGACGGTGGCGGCACCTAGAACGTGCTGACACGAGGAAAGTTTCCAATCGATTTCTCATACACAAACAGCAGTTGAACGGCGTTGCCTGGTGAAACGTTGTTGTGATGCCTCGTGTAAGGATGAGAAATGCGTACCATCACGTTTCCGACTTTGATAAAGGTTGGATTGTAGCCTATCGCGATTGCGGTTTATCGTATCGCGGCATTGCTGCTCGCGTTGGTCGACATCCAATGACTGTGGGTTCAGGAGAGCAATACGGAACGCCGTGCTGGATCCCAACGGCCTTGTCTCACTAGCACTCGAGATGACAGGCATCTTATCCGCGTGGCTGTAACGGATCGTGCAGCCACGTCTCGATACCTGAGTCAACAGATGCGGACGTTTGCAAGACAACAACCATCTGCACCAACAGTTCGACGACGTTTGCAGCAGCATGGACTATCAGCTCGGAGACAATGGCTGCGTTTACACTTGACGCTGCATCACAGACAGGAGCGCCTGCGATGGTGTACTCAACGATGAACCTGGGTGCACGAATGGCAAAACGTCACTTTTCGGATGAATCCAGGTTCTATTTACAGCATCATGATGGTCGCATCCGTGTTTGGCTACATCGCGGTGAACGCACATTGGGAGTGTGTATTCGTCATCGCCATATTGGCGTATCACCCGGCGTGATGGTATGGAGTGCCATTGGTTACATGTCTCGGTCACCTCTTGTTCGCATTGACGGCACTTTGAACAGTGGACGTTACATTTGAGATGTTTTACGACCCGTGGCTCTACCCTTCATTCGATCCCTGCGAAACCCTACATTTCAGCAGGATAATGCACGACCGTATGTCGCAGGTCCTTTACGGGCCCTTCTGGATACAGAAAATGTTCGACTGCTGCCCTGGCCAGCACATTCTCCAGATCTCTCACCAACTGGAAGTGGTGGCCGAGCAACTGGCTCGTCGCAATACGCCAGTCACTACTCTTGATGAACTGTGGTATCGTGTTGAAGCTGCATGGGCAGCTGTACCTGTACACGCCATCCAAGCTCTGTTTGACTCAATGCCCAGGCGTATCAAGGCCGTTATTACGGCCGGAGGTGGTTGTTCTGGGTACTGATTTCTCAGGATCTATGCACCCAAATTGCGTGAAAATGTAATCACATGTCAGTTCGAGTATAATATATTTGTCCAATGAATACCCGTTCATCATGTGCATTTCTTCTCGGTGTAGCAATTTTAATGGCCAGTAGTGTAAGAGTGGGCAGACGTGACCTTCTTGTTTGAGTTGTACATTGTTGAACCGCAGAGGATTTCGTCTTGCGTCTGTGAGGTCTACCGGCAGAGGAGACAGCCACCGTCGCTAGCTTCATTATTCATCTAGCCCTCGTATTGTGTAGCGGAAGCTTCTTCACTACCGACATCTGTCCCCCCCCCCCCCCCCCCACTCCCCTCCTTTCCTATTCCATTCACTAACGGCGCGAGGGAAAAAAAATTAACGGTAAAGCTCCATACGCCCTCTAATGTGATTAATTTTCACGGCGTGTTGACTTCGTAAGACTATGTAGCAGGAACTAATATTATCCGAATCTTCTTGTAATGTGCGCTCTCGAAATTTCAACAGTAAACCTGTCAGAAATGTACAACGCCTCTGTGTAGCCTCTGCCACTTGCATTTGTTGAGCATCACAGCAAACGATTCCGAGACGAAATGCACCGCTCATCGTTGGATTTTCTTTATCTTCTCTACTAAACAGACTTGGTAAGGGTCCCAGACTGGTGAATAATTTTCAAGAATCGGTGGAACGAGTGTTTCGCAAGCTACTTCACTCGTGGACCCTGATATTTCCTTAAAATTGCCAAGCGACTCTCAATCTGGCAACTATTTTTGCTAGTATTTGTTTTATCTCGCCATTCTACTTTAGGTCGCTATGCGTGGTTACTCCAAGGTATTTTACGGTAGTTACGGTTTCCAGTGGTTGTCACTTATACACTCCTGGAAATGGAAAAAAGAACACATTGACACCGGTGTGTCAGACCTTGCTCCGGACACTGCGAGAGGGCTGTACAAGCAATGATCACACGCACGGCACAGCGGACACACCAGGTACCGCGGTGTTGGCCGTCGAATGGCGCTAGCTGCGCAGCATTTGTGCACCGCCGCCGTCAGTGTCAGCCAGTTTGCCGTGGCATACGGAGCTCCATCGCAGTGTTTAACACTGGTAGCATGCCGCGACAGCGTGGACGTGAACCGTATGTGCAGTTGACGGACTTTGAGCGAGGGCGTATAGTGGGCATGCGGGAGGCCGGGTGGACGTACCGCCGAATTGCTCAACACGTGGGGCGTGAGGTCTCCACAGTACATCGATGTTGTCGCCAGTGGTCGGCGGAAGGTGCACGTGCCCGTCGACTGGGGCCCGGACCACAGCGACGCACGGATGCACGCCAAGACCGTAGGATCCTACGCAGTGCCGTAGGGGACCGCACCGCCACTTCCCAGCAAATTAGGGACACTGTTGCTCCTGGGGTATCGGCGAGGACCATTCGCAACCGTCTCCATGAAGCTGGGCTACGGTCCCGCACACCGTTAGGCCGTCTTCCGCTCACGCCCCAACATCGTGCAGCCCGCCTCCAGTGGTGTCGCGACAGGCGTGAATGGAGGGACGAATGGAGACGTGTCGTCTTCAGCGATGAGAGTCGCTTCTGCCTCGGTGCCAATGATGGTCGTATGCGTGTTTGGCGCCGTGCAGGTGAGCGCCACAATCAGGACTGCATACGACCGAGGCACACAGGGCCAACACCCGGCATCATGGTGTGGGGAGCGATCTCCTACACTGGCCGTACACCACTGGTGATCGTCGAGGGGACACTGAATAGTGCACGGTACATCCAAACCGTCATCGAACCCATCGTTCTACCATTCCTAGACCGGCAAGGGAACTTGCTGTTCCAACAGGACAATGCACGTCCGCATGTATCCCGTGCCACCCAACGTGCTCTAGAAGGTGTAAGTCAACTACCCTGGCCAGCAAGATCTCCGGATCTGTCCCCCATTGAGCATGTTTGGGACTGGATGAAGCGTCGTCTCACGCGGTCTGCACGTCCAGCACGAACGCTGGTCCAACTGAGGCGCCAGGTGGAAATGGCATGGCAAGCCGTTCCACAGGACTACATCCAGCATCTCTACGATCGTCTCCATGGGAGAATAGCAGCCTGCATTGCTGCGAAAGGTGGATATACACTGTACTAGTGCCGACATTGTGCATGCTCTGTTGCCTGTGTCTATGTGCCTGTGGTTCTGTCAGTGTGATCATGTGATGTATCTGGCCCCAGGAATGTGTCAATAAAGTTTCCCCTTCCTGGGACAATGAATTCACGGTGTTCTTATTTCAATTTCCAGGAGTGTAGCGTAATCGAGGAGTGGTGGATCCCTTCTTCGATTTATGTGCAACATGTTACGTTTATTTATGTTCATCGTCAGCTCCCGGTCCCTGAACCAGTTGTCTCCTTGCATTTCGCTATAGTCTGCTGGTGTTGCAAACGTCCTATAGTAACAGCTTCGTCCGCGAATGGCTTACTGAGTCTGCCACGTTTTCCACTAAGACTCACTTAGCGTACTTCCAAAATAACCTTTACATTTGTTGATTGTGTGCCGTTAAGAACGACCCTTGCTGTCTGCAAGGAAGTCCTGTATGTTGTCACAAATCTGGTTCGATACTGGGGAAGTTGGTTCTTTCTTCAATGACCGAAAATGTGGAACTGTATAGAACGCCTTACGGAAATCAAGGAACACGGCATCAACCTGAGCTCCTTTGCTCTCGGCGCTCTGGATTTGATGAACGAATATAGTTAGCCAAGCTTATCAGGATCTCTGGTCATGGAACATTTACAGAGAATATTTTCATTTTCCAAGAACGTGTGATTAAGCGCATCTGTCTGACAGCCTTTCTCGAAAACGGGAATGACCTGCGCTTTTTCCAGTCGCTATGACCCCTTCGTTACTTCGGTGCTCTATAATAAACTGCTGTTAGAAAGGGAGCAACTTCTTTCACATATTCCCCGTAGAATTTGACAGGTATCTCATCCAATCCTGCTGCCTATCCAGTCTAGAGCAGTTTTATTGATGTTTTTCTTCATGGCAAATTTCATATACGGCATTTCGGCATTCGTGCCCTGGGTGAAAGGAGGAACAGTATTTCGGTTTTCCACGGTGAAACAATTTCGGAATACCGAATTCGTTATTTCGGTATTGCCTCTGTCATCTTCAGTTTCTGTGTCGATATGGTCACTGAACAATGAAATAGGTTATTTCTATCTGCTTACTGACTTTATAAAGACCAAGAATTTTTAGTCAGTTCCCTTGGCACAATTTTATTTTAAAATTCATTGAATACTTCCCGCACCTATCTCCTCACGCTCATTTTTGCTGCTTTCAGCATGTTTGTATGTCAAGCTTTGGGTTCACTTAAACAAAATCTGGTATTCTCTGTGCTTTCCTAGGATCTTTTAAACACAGGTACTGAATCACGGCGGGTCTTTTCCGTCCTTCACAATCTGGCTCAGCACATACTTCTCTAAGGCATGTTGTTCAATGCTTTCTAATTTTACCCTTCTTGGCTTCACGTCTTCGTCCTGAGCTGAATATCAGATGTTCGCTACTTAGATATTCTGCAATTTGTTTCCCGTCACTCTTGTTAGCCAAACACGATTTTCTCAGGTTTTTTTTTTTTTCGTCACTGCTGCTATCACAGCCTTATGATGGCTGATTCCCCCTTCAACGTTAACTGGGTTCGGTCGTTTTGGTTACTAGGAAGTGTAATGCTTTGCCCTCAGGTGTTAATTTTTTAACTATCTCCTCGAAGTATCTTTCAGACAAGACATTTAGGACACTCTCACATGAATGATTTATATGACACCAGTTTCAATTTCACGTCTCTCCCATTCTATAGATGGAGAGTTGAAGTCTTCTCCTATCACAATGGCAAGACGAAGAAATTTCTTGTCTTCGAAGCGCTCTGCCGCTACCGCTCTTGACACAGGTGGTTTATAAAATCATCCAATTACCATGTTTGACTCACCTTTGATACTTACCTCTACCCACAACATTTTACATTTCGGACTCGGTAATAACCTCACTGGGTACTACATAAATATGCCGTCGCCACAGGCGTCTGGTCTACTCTTCTGATATATGACCCAACCTGTATTTCGCTGCCGTTCGTTTGCAGTTTCACCCATCTCTGTTTTCCAAATATTATGTGGGTATTATTGCGTTGAACAAGCGGGACTAGTTCTGCGACGGCACCATAGATGCGCCTGCACTTCACTAATAACTCATTAATACACTGCTGGCCACCGTAAATGCAACACCAAGAAAGACAAGAGGTAGCACAACAAGATTTATTTTGTAGATAACATGTTGACCAAGTATCAAATGATTACGTTTACAGACGTCTGTGACATGTGGTTCCTGCCAGAATCAGTAGCCAGTGTAGCCGCCATTGTTGGAGATCACCGCTGCCACACGTCTCGGCATTGAGTCAAAGAGACGTTGGATGTGTTCCTGGGGTACAGCAGCCCAAGCAGCTTCCACACGTTGCCAAAGATCATCTGGTGTGGCAGCTGGGGATGTAATCTGGGTCACTCGTTGAGCAACCATGGACCACATGTTTTCTATCGGCGAAAGATCCGGAGAGCGAGCCGGCCAGGGAAGCAATTCAATCTGGTTATTGACGAAGAACCTTTGGACAATGCGTGCCACGTGTGGTCGCGCATTATCCTGTTGAAATATGGCTGTGGCCGAGCCCTGAAGGTAAGGAAGGACAACTGGCTCCAGCACCTCGGATATGTAGCGCCGACTATTTTAAGTACCGGCAATGCGTACGAGAGGCGTGCGAGAGTAATATCCAATACCGCCCCATACCATAATCCCGGTGCAAGACCAGTGTGGCGGTGCATAATGCAGCTGTCCAGCATCCTCTCTCCACGGTGTCTCCACACTCGAATCCGACCATCGTGGTGCTGCAGACAGAAGCGTGCCTTGTCGGTAAAGACAACGTCATTCCATTCTGCCGTCCACATCCGTCTGTCGTCACACCATTGGCGACGGAGACGTCTGTGGTTCTGCGTCAATGGTAGACGAAGCAATGGACGTCTTGCGGACAGACCACTCTGCTGTAAACGGCGTCGAATGGTACGCGCAGACACTGGATGATGCGTTACAGACGCAATGTGCTGTGCTATGGTTCGGGATGTCACTGAGCGATCCGTCACTGCCATGCGCACAATTTGCCTATCAGCATGTGCAGTGGTGCACCGAGGTGAATGCGATAGACCACGTCGGTCCGCCGTACCCTCCTGCATCCAACGGTCACATATCCGCATTACAGTTGTTTGGTTTCGTCCAACACGACTAGCGATTTCTCTGTATGATAATCCACAATCTCGGTAAGCCACTATCCTTCCTCTGTCGAACTCTGATACTTGATCAAAAGATGTTCGCTGTTGTCTACGAGGCATAACTGATCGTCTTGTGAAACAACCACAAGGTAAACACACGTACCGAACGTATTCTCGTCGAAATCGCCAAGCCTTAAATGGCGCTATGAGGTGGCGCCACAGGCGCGCGTGATGTGCATCTGCGCTGAAATTCTAATCAGTTGCATATCTCATCGCTGCAAACCCATGGTGTAAATTTCACTTGATTCGGATGCTTCCTTCAGGGTGTTGCATTTACGGTGGCCAGCAGTGTATTTTCTTTTTCCGATCCGGAAAGCCGAAAGTCTCCTCTGAGAGGAGTGTGGCTGATCAGTCTTCGATTTCCGCAGGCATGTCCCAGTTGCCTCTAGGAAGAGGTTCCTCTAACCTAAAATAACCGTGTGCACGCCACACTACCCAAGTAGCCTGTTGCTTTGTGTAGTGCACTCCTCACCAAAGAAGAGGAGCCTAAAATTGTCCTCTCGATAGCGTAGTAGGGAGGCAGGGTATCTTATAATCAATGGGACCATTGTTTTGCCGAAAATTTGTGTTATACATTAGTTTGAAAAGTATTCCTCAATGTCAGACATCTCGAAAGCCTTCTGTTCGGTATTTAAATCAATATAATCCTTCAACAGGGATGCTGCTTGAAGGAGACAGTGCTCGTGATTCTAACGAGTTTCATTTACAAACTGAGATACTTCCTGCACAATGTTTCACCTTTACCCTCACTGGAGTCCTCACCACGGGGTCAGAAACACTCTGCGGAACTAGGTACTCCAAACATAGCGGCTAATACGAGACTGGAATAGAAGTGAGAACCCGTAGAGGTACTCAAGGTACCCTCCACCACACACCGTCAGGTGGCTTGCGGAGTATGGATGTAGATGTAGATGTAGATGTAATGCCAACTATGCAAACTACTGGGATGTGCTGCGTCAGCCTCCACGACATATCTTACACCAGAACCCACAGTCACATCCGTGACTTCACCTACTCCGACAGTTTCGTAATCGGACAGCCATCAAAACACTAAAACTGGCAGAAATTGGTGCATGGTGCGTCCATGTAAGTTGTGTACATCCATGTACAAAATGTAACTCAAATCGTAGGAGTCACTGAACTCTTCACCAGTTTGTAAGTTTTTTTGCCTTGGACTGCCTACAGACACATTGGGAAAGGCCCCACGAATTCCATATTCACAATATGTGGACATCGGCCAGTAGTTCAATGTAGACACGTGTATTTTTCGACATTGCATCACATGGAAGCCCTGGCTCAGTGTAACAGAAAGCAGGATACAGTGTGTATGTCGTGATGCATACATTCTGGAAATTCTCTGAACTACTCGCAGGCAAACGTACATCTGTGTTCGAATAAAGCTCTGCATACTCCCCTGAATCAGAAACGTTGGATTCCTGTCAAACATTCAGCACATGCCCCCCACATTCTGCATCCTCTGCGGCTCTTTCTGTAACCGAATGAAACAACAAGTTTACTGTTACCAGGCACTGTTTACTTATATCCACAACACGTTTCAAAGATATAAATCTGCACCATCAAGTGTATCCATAAGTGGTAATATGACATGTGTCAGTCGAGTTGCGTCTTTGGGGTAACCCGTAGCACTGTCTAGTAGAGAAACCGCACATCAACACCACTTCCCGTTTCCGTAATATTTACGGTGCAAGTTTTAGGTGATTCACCCAGCATATATGAATATTTGTTTGGATTCCTGTGGATGTTTCTGTTGGTTAGTAGATGGATTTCGCGGGTTCTCGACCAATGGACCTCCCTCAGCTAAGTGATGCAAAAATGGTCTGGGAAAAATTTGGTACGAAAAATCTTGGCGAATATCATATTCTAATCTATACCTTAAAACAGACGTGTTACTACTGGCTGATGTGTATGAAATTTTTAGACAAACTTGTATAAATGCTATGATTTGGACCCGTCTTGGTATTTTACGGCACCGGGTTTGTCTCGGGGTGCGATGTTGAAAATGACTCAACAACCGCTTGATATGTTACATGATTATGATATGATTCTGATGGTTGAAAAGGGAATAAGAGAAGGAATATCAAAATGATGCAAGAGATATGTCAAGGCGAACAATAAGTATCTGAGCGATTTTGATGCTAACAAGACATCAAAGTACCTGGCGTATTTGGATGCAAACAATCTGTATGATTGAGCTATGAGTCAATATCTGCCTTATAGTGGATTTGAGTGGGATGATCCAAAAAACTTTGAGTCTGCAAAAATAAGTGAGATGTCAAACACTTCTCAAGAGGGATACATATTCGAAATAGATCTTGAATATCCGAGGGAACTGCATGATTTACATAGAGATTTGCCGCTTGCACCTGAAAATAAGATTGTACCTGGCACTAATGAGAGCAAGTTGTTGACTACACTGATCGACAAACAGAAGTATGTAGTTCACTATAGAAACCTCAAACAATGCGTCTCTCTTGGGATGAGGCTTACAAAAATACACAGAGTTTTAAAATTTAAGCAGTCTGACTAGCTGAAGAAGTATATAGACTTGAACACACAGATGAGGACTAAGGCTACGAACGACTTTGAGAAAGACTTCTGCAAGCTGATGAACAACTCAGTCTTAGGCAAGACGATGGAAAACATAAGAAAGAGAGTAGACATAAAATTAGTATCAGATGGAGAAAAATGTGATAAACTTATAGCAAAGCCAAACTATATTCAACGAAAATCTTGCTGCTATCCATATGAATAAGATAAAAATCACATTTAATAAGCGAATCTATGTTGGAATGAGCATACTCGATCTGTCTAAAGAACTGATGTATGATTTTCACTACAGGACAATAAAGCCAAAGTATGGGGAAAATATAGAGCTGTGCTACCAAGACAGGGACAGCTACATATACAACATTCAGACTGAAGACTTCTACGAAGACATCAAGTCGATGCTTGATTGCTTTGATACGAGCGACTATTTAAAGGACAACATCTACGGCATTCCTCAAGGAAACAAGAAAGTTATAGGAAAAATGAAGGATGAGAGCAACGGAAGAATTATGGAAGAGTTCTCTGGTCTAAGGGCGAAGATGTACGCCTACAAGGTTGGCGACAAGGTGGAGGAGAAATCAAAAGGAATTAAGGATTGTGTGATCAAAAATAGAATCAGTTGGAAGATTATAAAGACTGACTGTTCAACGATAGAGAACAGTACAGAAAGATTAATATGATACGAAGTGAAAGACACGATATCTACACAGTTAAAATAAACACGAAGGCACTGAGCCCAAATGACAACAAAAGACATGTCCTGGAAAATCGAGTAGATACATTACCATAGGGACATTACAAGTTATTGAAAAAATAACTTCATAAATAAAAAAACTATTAAAAATTTTTATATTTAAATGGAGGCTCTAATCAAGAATCTCGACAATGCAAACGTCTCGAAAGAGATTTAAAAATAAGTGCGTTAGAGATAGATGTTTTGTATTATGTTACGGGAAGTGAATATCTTAATACTAGATATGGAGAAGACTTTGTCTAGAGCTCAATAATGATTTTAAGATTATTTTTCCAGACAGATTTTCTAAATTAATTACTGATTGGGATTTTCATTATTTGAAAGAAAGGGACATAAAACTGAAGTACAAGGGAATGAAGAAACTCAAAAATAAAAATAATGAATTTCGTGATATAGAATTCAGTATATAAATTATCGTTTTCCCATTACATTTAAAAGGACACCAAAGAGTGTTGTAAATGTCTGAATAAAAAAGATATTAATGAATTTCATAAAAAGTGGATTTGCAAATGGTGGAGACATCGGAATATATGTAAAGATTGTGTTCATAATTACCAGCAAATTAAAGTTAAGTGCATGTGTGGTAGAATCGTGGCGAAATGCGCACTCAGACAACCTGAGGGAACAAAAGGTTTATGGCTGCTAAGGAGGAAATCGAATAATTTTTTACATTCACCTTTTTATTTCTTATGTTCACCTCTTATAAAAATTATATTAAATTTAATTTCTTACGTTCACCTAGGGAAATGAGTCATGAACTTTATTTTCTTACGTGCACCTTTTATAGAATGAAGTAAAAATGGGTGAATTTTAACCTTGCTGACGTGCACCTTTGTTTTCTTACGTTCACCTATTACATGAAATAATTAATTTGGAGTGATTTAGACTAGAAATATGTGTGTGAGAGTAGAATGTGAGTCAGTGAGCCAGAATACAGAAATCGGTGCCTGAGCCAAAGAATAAAGTAAATAGTCGGAATCTTAAAAATCGGGGGGTTAGTCAGAAATTGAGGTATTGAGCTAGAGGGTGGTCTATTGGTCGAGAACCCGGGAAATTCATCTACTTTGGTTTTTGGTTCATGTTGTTACATTTTTGTCTTGTGGTTAGTAAAGTTGACCCGTTTCTCTCCCATTCTTTACTCACATTAATTTACGCAATGGTAGAGATAATATGCAACTTTCTCCTTGTCCATGTCTCCACTACCATGATTGAAGAACAATATTCCTCACTCAAAAATTTACTGCCAGTGGAGAACTGCGAGAGGTGGAAAATTCTCTGGTCTCGTCTTTCTTTAATTCTAATTAGGGTACTTGTATCGATTTCTGATGGCACTGTGGTCGATCTAATGCAAATTAAGGAGAGTTGACAGTGGTCACATATTAAATTCATTAGTGGCTTACTGCATGGAGTAATTACAGGTGATCGGACTCCGTTTATGTTTCGGTGGAAAGTTACCGCTACAGCTAAGTGAAGGAAAGCATGCTGCCTGTACATAGCGAAAAAGGCTGTTTTTTTGTTGTTGTCACTTTTTGGAGCGAGGAGGGACGCGCATTTATTTAAGTCGAATGGGGCTGTGAGTTCCAGCTGCCACTTTCACGCAGTGGAACTAGTTCTGGAAGACAAGGCCAGAACAGCGAGGGGTCCCCTGGTCACAGAGAGGGAGAGAGAGAGAGAGAGAGAGAGAGAGAGACAGAGAGAGAGAGAGAGAGAGAGAGAGAAGCTCTTAATCAGCCATGGTGCATTGTCCAAGACACTCTAGAACATCTTCGGCCGAGCCAAGATGGCCTGACGCCTTAATAATTGTTCCCAGTTTTGAAGAAAGCGTTCTTCTGAATCTCCAGGTATCCACCTGGTGTTTCCTGTGGACCTTCTTACCCATTCCTGTATCTGCTAGGATCGTGAAAAACATTTCGCAATGGTGAATCAAAGGGCAGGCGCGGCAGGACGACCATCGCAATGTCGCTGGGCTACCTCTCACATTTTTTTAGTCACGCAGGCACGATCACAAGGTTCCTTCCCACGCAGGCTCCGAAACAGTTTCTGGATTGGGACGCCTAATGTGACGTCAGAGAACTTGTGCTTGTTCCTTGTCACGGACGCGGATAGGACTGGAGAAGGAAAATTTTTCTGTCTTTTGAAGTGAGGCTGCACGGAGATCGGAGAATTTTGCGATTGGAAAATGGAACTGCTGACTCTTTACTGCTGGTCGTTTTAGCTTTTTGAGAGTGCTTCACGTGTAGTATTTTTGGAAAATCAGAGTGAAGAAACACAGAGGACATTTTGGCAGAGGTTACGGCAGGAGGTAGATTTGCTCCTAGGCCGTGGAAGGTGCTAGATCGAGTTGTCGGCCAAAGGCCATGACAGGTTTTAGAGCGAGGTTTCAGGACTCGGTTGCGGAGAACGGGACTGAAGTCCACCGTCCGAGTTGACGCAGATTTGTGCTCGTCACCGAATTGCTAACTCCAGCTGGTGTATGGTGAGGATTCCACAGTTCCGGCACGGCAGTAATTTTTAATTTGAATCCTCATCGTCCACGTTGAGTGCTTTCAAACAGTTGCAGTCACGGTCCAATCTGAGTTTTGTGGTAGCTTGTAGCTTTGCAGTCAACGATCTAGTTTAAATCAGATCAAATCACAGTTAATGTTGGAGAAGGAATGAATTTTCCATTCACTTCCGAGCTTTGTAAACCAGTACACACCACACTTTTCATTATACAAGACGTTGTTTATGTCAGTTCATGTCCAATGTCATTCTCTGTTGGTGTACTAAATTTATAGTTCCTTAAAACCTCATCTGTTATTTTGGAATATTATACATCATGTCAACTTCAGCTTCACTGCCGAGGACAACAATCAATCACTTGCGTGTATACTTTTTGTTGGGTAGTATTGTACAGATGTGTAACTGAACAGTGATTCTGTGCCTTAGGATATGTATTGTACAGTTGTGTAACTGAACAGTGATTCTGTGCCTTAGGATATACGACGGCAGTTTTTAATATTTTTTTTGTGGGATCTAAAATTTAAAGAACCTCTCTCACACCGGCCTGATTTAGCTTCACTAATCAGGGTAGTAAAAACATGCGTATTTTAAGGGAATTTTCATTCACAAAGCAGGCTTATCACATTCACACAGTTCAATACTGTTCTATCCTGATTAAATTGAGCTTAACTTAAATTCCATAAGGCAGTGAAGCAATTTCGAAGTCTCGGTGCGACGAAAATTGTCAGTCGATCTCCTGAAAACATTTGTAATAATTTGAAGTAATTGGATATCTTGAGCATACAAAACGGCAGGTTCGTCCATTGTAAATCAGACGTTCCCCACTGATCCCGTGCAACACAGCGTAGTAAGCAGACACTGTCAATAATAATCAGTTAAATAATTCGCGAACACACTTACTTTAGTTTAGTTCATGTATTAAATTCTTTCTCATACAGAATCTCATCAAGATGGCGACTAGCTCAACAATACATACATATACATCCTCCTTCTTTCACGGCTAATCGGCAAGATCTCCTTCATTCTTTTTGTAAGAGAAAACCGATAGCAGAGAAGCTATTCCATGGAGTAAATGGACGCTCCAAGCAATAATACGGCTTGAAACTACTTTGCATTGATAATCATCGTATATTAAATTTTAGGAATCGGTAAGATAAGAAGAGATATTTCGAGATATGTACTGAGTTATATAATTTATAAAATTTCTGAAAATATCGCGGAGAGACCGCTGCAAGAGGCATTACAAGTTCAGTACAGGTACCCCACATATATTCAACCAAGACAGAATCTTTGTACCATTTTATATAATATTCATTCACAAGAGATTGTGATTCCTTACACCATAAGCCAACAGGTGTAACTTTGTGATCCTCCGTCAATTTCTCCTGTACTTGGCTACATTCAGCATGTAATTTCCTCTTCTTAATGAGAGACATTTTGCGGATAAAGATTCATGGAAACACTTTCACGAAACTAATGTTCATCAAGTTACGGCCACTGTTACTGTTGTTAACCCGGCACATCTCGCAAGCAGTGGGTAATTTTCGTGCCATTGTCGCCAACTGCCATCGCTTGTGATCTATCAGTGTGTAGCACAGAAATTGACAGTAAGCAATAAATAACGTGTGTGTGTTGTATGCATTCATCCAGAGGCAAAAATACTGCTTCCTCCACCAAGGTAGTGAGGTGTTTCTCCCACTCTCCACATGTACACAGGCGCAATTACTTTGCTCTCAGAGTGGATACCCCTTTCTATTTGTCGTTTAAATCCGGCGTCAGCGGAATTTCATTGCACATAAACAGACAAAGCAAAATTTTCACTGGTTTGCGTTGAGCAGCAAAACCGAGACGAGTTGAGGTTCAGCTGGAATCTTCGTAAATGCGCCCCGAGTGGGGCAAAATGAGAGTGCCTCAATCTCTTTCCCACGAATCCGTGGTCCGTATGGAAACTTTTGTATCCCGCCTGGAAGGCGGTGCGTGGGTCTGCTCCTCAAAATTAAAAGGTTGGCCGAATGACGAAAGCGAGTAGGAGCAGCAGAGGTAAAACACTTCGGTACTGCGTGTAAAATTATAGATATTTACTATAGGCAAAAACAAGTTAATAAATGGTTACATAACTTTGCAGTCATGAGTACGTAGGTGCGAAACCGTATTCCCGTCGTAAGTAGTACAATGTCTCAATAGTAAGCCAACACCCTCTGAAGTTGAAGTGATGTTTCCAGGCCGTTTGCTCTTGATGAAAAGGGGTGAATCTGGAGCGACGCATGCACAGTACACTTTAATCACGGCAGTATGCGAACAGCGTATAAACTTAGTCATTTCGGAAATGCTTCTACCGTTAGCTCCAAAGTCAATGATCATGTCTTTTGGACGTCACATAAATCACTCCGTTTCCACATTATGACAACAGCTACAGTGTTTTCCCGCGTCCCTCCAACACGCTTCATATAATCTCCATTGCTAGAACAGCCACCTGCCATCTGTGACTGCTTATTGCACGTTGACGTGGAACATAAGAGAGGAACACATTAATGTGACTGGACCATCTATAAAGCATGGATAAAACCCGAATACCAAATGGGAATATAAGATACCTGTCTTTAGTAAGCAGATAGATCATATGTTTACGTACTTCCTGAAAACATTATAGTTTCGAGGGAGTTTACATGATTCTCCGGACACAGAAGATAAGTAGATGTTTTGGGTATTCTGCATAGTGTAGAGATCCTATGGCGGAGTTATTAAAAGTTTCTGTATAATTATATATACGCCCAAAGGCTGTTTTTTTTTCTTAATATGAGATAACATATATTGACATTCAATATAGACACAGGCAGTGTCACGATTGGTCAGTTCTTAAAGTGATTACAGCGTGATCCTAACACATCCTACGAAAAAACTGATCAACATTTAAGAATCATGATTTTAGTGCCAAAACGTTTAACTTGCAGACAAATACTACTCCTAGTCGACATGGACAGTATTCCACAAATCTGAAAAGAAGCCACTCCTCACAGAGGGATATTGGTAAAACATTCGGGAATATATCATCCGTTAACAAGTGCTTCGGGATGTGAAAACAGCACTCCATAGGCAGCTTCTACTGTACACACGACTACGCTACTGTGGACTTGATGCTGTATCGGCGTGTGGTGCATGGAAAAACCTCTGATTCTGTTACCACCAACTCATCTTGAACATGCCAAGTGTACTGCCTTGCCTCCGCTTATTTATATATGATGATGATGAGGTCTCATACTCCGAGGAGCATAGGGAACGATGCGGGAGCACCGCACCGCCGACTAGGCAAGGTCGTAGCGGAGGTGGCTTGCCATTGCCTTCCTCCGACCGTAATGGGGATGAATGATGATGATGAAGACAACACAAGGCAGAGAAAATTCCTAACCCCGCCGGGAATCGAACCCGGGACCCCGTGCGCAGGAAGGGAGAACGCTACCGCAAGACCACGAACTGCGAACTGTTTATATATAGACTCAGTAAAAAAATCGTTATACAGATGGAGTAATCGTAATTTACGGCGTAACCAGTAGGACTTTAACGTCAGCACTAGATATAGCAGAAAAATGACATCAGACATACACTTAGAAAAGAAGTATTATACAGAAGGGGTAATAGAAGTTTGTGGTAGAGCTGTAGGACTTAAATGCTTATGGGTTTGGATATAAAACACGATTCGGTAAGAAATTTTAAGAAATTGGATGTGTGTAACTACCTAATATCTAACCATGACTTCTGTGTGCAAAAATAAGGCTACTAAAGTTTGGTAAAATACTCGGTACAACTGTGATGTATACTAGTACACACACACTAGATTGTATTATCCTTCGGATATGGGAGACACAGCAGAATGGGGAGGGGAATACAAAATATTAACTTTTGCTGTAAATACTAATAGAGGCATGCACTTGTCGAAAATGGGGCTTTGACAGTTTACATTGTGTGTTGACAGAAGTGATTTTTCTGCGTGGACATTTGGAAAAAAGAGGAAGAATTGATACTGCAGGCACTTTGTAGATTTTCTGGCTTGGTGGGTAAATCCAAATCGCTGTTGGATGCTAAGGATACCTGGTAGGGCAAGTATTAAGGGCACAGGTAATCCTGTATGTTTACGTACAGATTAAGAAAAAATGGCAAATATGCAAAATATGTAAAAATATGGAAGATAAGGTAAAAATATGAGAAATATGGAAAAATATGGTTGATTAGTGAATAACGAACATTAGTGCTAATTACCGCATTATGGTCGTCGTTTTTTAGATTATTACCAATGTGTGGACAGATAAAACGCGTCCATATGGGCTGTAAAGACGTGGGGGTCTTATAGCTCATCTGATAAGGTGCTATATTATAAGGGAAAATATAGATTACCTCCATTTCATTAACGAAAGTGACGGTAATAGTTTCAAATGCGTTCATACAACAACGTAAGTTACTATCCCACTAACTGACTGTGTTGTAATGAACCCATATATATTGCAAACATTTATTTCCATGGCCTAGATACAAAACTGATTGATTTCAGCATAAAAACAATTGACTGATTTTAACATAAAGTTGCCTGGTTTTGGAAGAGAGTTATTTCACATTGGCATCCTCGCAACAAAATGATGAATGCAAAGCTGATTATGTAATACTTCGGATATGAGGGATACAGTTGGAGTTTTTGATATTCTGCATAGTGTACATTGCATTAGAGGTACGTGTTGGCAGATTCTAAATCCACTGTCTCGGAGACGGCCTTGGCTCATCACTCGTAACTTCGACCACCTAACTACGCTGCTGTCATGGTGGGTCAGGGCTGTCTGACTCGCCAGAACCACGGCAATCACACGCTGCCAAAATGAAAGTGGAGACGCTACTTATCGTACAGCCAGCGAGAACCTGTCGGCGTCCCCGTCGTTTGCTGTTAAACAATTAACACAAAAACACACGCTTGCTAAAAAGTGGAACTGGGAGACGTTAAAAAATGAGTGTTCTAATGGAAAGACTGTCTGGACTAACGCCTTAGATTTTCAAATGTGTGTGAATCCCTATGGGACGAAACTGTTGATGTCATCGGTCCCTGGACTTACACACTACTTAAACTAACTTAAGCTAAAGACAGCACACACACCCATGCCCGAGGGAGGACTCGAACCTCCGGCGGGAGTGGCCGCCCGATTCGTGACATAACGCCTTAGACAACACACGTATTATACATAAGTGCCATATTATTAAAGCTGGACAAACACACTTTCTTAGTCATAGCATTTTTCTCCACAACACCCTTATACGTATTGCAGATTTGGGGTTGTTTCCTATACACGATGTTATTCCACAGGTTTTAAGAAAAAGTACCAATGTCTTGAGCAGACTTGTCCGAAAGAACAGACACCATATCCATATACACTACTGGCCATTAAAATTGCTACACCACGAAGATGATGTGCTACAGACGCGAAATTTAACCGACAGGAAGACGATGCTGTGATATGCAAATGATTAGCTTTTCAGAGCAATCACACATGGTTGGCGCCGGTGTCGACACCTACAACGTGCTGACATGAGGAAAGTTTCCAACCGATTTCTCATACACAAACAGCAGTTGACCGGCGTTGCCTGGTGAAACGTTGTTGTGATGCGTCGTGTAGGGAGGAGAAATGCGTACCATCACGTTTCCGACTTTAATAAAGGTCGGATTGTAGCCTCTCGCGATTGCGGTTTATGGTTACGCGACATTGCTGCTCGAGTTGGTCGAGATCCAATGACTGTTAGCAGAATACGGAATCGGTGGGTTCAGGAGGGTCATACGGAACACACGAAGTTATTCCACAGGTTTTAAGAAAAAGTACCAATGTGTTGAGCAGACTTAAACCACATGCTATTGACTTATATGGATATGGTGTCTGTTCTTTCGGACATGTCCGAAAGAACAGACACCATATCCATATAAATATACAGTTCTAGCAATACTGGCCATGACCTTCTTCTTCTGTGAAGATGCACACATATTCCCCGAACTCTTACGGGACTTGGTAAGAATGTCTTCTACGAGTAATGAGTGTGTTGGTGTGGGACACTACGAATGTAGTGTGTGGACATACAAGGTGAGAATGTGGATCTTGCGGGAGGCTTGCGCGAAATAGTCCCTGCGGTCGCGTTACCTTCTGTGCCCTCGGTGGATCAGATGGATAGAGTGTCTGCCATGTAAGCAGGAGATCTCGTGTTCGAGTCCCGGTCGGGGTACACATTTTCACCTGTCCCCGTAGATATATATCAACGCCTGTTAGCAGCTGAAGCTATTAATATAATCCTAATTACATACTATTGAGGTTTTCGGTTACAAAGCATCTAAGGGGCACTGCTGCCATTCTTTAATACGTCTACTGGGGTGATTATCTTTCTGCCTATGATTTCAACTGTATACCTATAAATTAGTAGGAGATTATTAATAAAGGCATCAAATGTATTATAAATACGTATTATATTAAAACTCAGGAAAGATAATTCCTTCTCACTCCACAACCTTGAAACACACTGTGAATTGCAATTCTATAAAATGGCTCTGAGCACTATGGGACGTAACATCTGAGGTCATACATCCTCTAGAACTTAGAACTACTTAAACCTAACTGACCTAAGGACATCACAACATCCATGCCCGAGGCAGGATTCGAACCTGCGACCGTAGCGGCAATTCTATATCTAGATGAATAATACCAAAATTGCATTTGGAAGATGACTGATTCAGAAGGCACAACACTCTTCTTTGGTCTGCTGCAAAACACGATTGAGGGTCGGAACATGAGAGGTATGGTTGAACGGCTTACTTTTGCGTGTACACACTACATGTATGTTTCAGGAGTAGCAGCGTGGCCTTATAAAATCTGTCCCAAAATCTGTCCCAAAATAAGCGTCAAACGAAAAAACTACAAAGCACGAAACTCGTTTACCTTAAAGGGGGAAACCAGATGGCGCTATGGTTGGCGCGATAGATGGCGCTGCCATAGGTCAAACGGATATCAACTGCCTTTTTTTTAAATAGGAACCCCTATTTTTATTACATATTCGTGTAGTACGTAAAGAAATATAAATGTTTTAGTTGGACCACTTTTTTCGCTTTGTGATAGATGGCGCTGTAATAGTCACAAACGTATAAGTACGTGGTATCACGTAACATTCCGCCAGTGCGGACGGTATTTGCTTCGTGATATTTTACCCGTGTTAAAATAACCATTTACCAGTTGCGGAAAAGGTCGATATCGTGCTGATGTATGACTATTGTGATCAAAATGCCCAACGGGCGTGTGGTATGTATTCTAACAACTCTACCACTGTTGTGTGGGCAGAAGAGCCAACACTGTGTTACTAGTGGAGGCCGAAATGCACGCGTTTTAGCTCACGCAGGCTGGCGTGAGGAGGGAAGAATTATACTGACGTGAGGTCTGGAACGTGACAAGGAATTAGAATTCAGAAAGCGGACGTAATTAGTTTGATACTTAACTTTAATCCATTAACGATGAAAGTCGCTCTTGACGGTACATGATTCACAATATTATCAGTTCAGAACACATTCTTGAAGAATATGGCAACTTGCTTGGTCGAAGCAAATAACGTAGCTGAAGGCTATGCTAAACTGTCGTCTCTGCAAATGAGAGCGTATGTACTCAGTGAACCATCGCTAACAAAGTCGGCTGTACAACTGGGGCGAGTGCTAGGGAGTCTAGAATAGACCTGCCGTGTGGCGGCGCTCGGTCTGCAATCACTGATAGTGGCGACACGCGGGTCCGCGTGTACTAGCGGACCGCGGCCGATTTAAAGGCTACCACCTAGCAAGTGTGGTGTCTGGCGGTGACACCACAACCACAACAAAGGTCAAAAATTAATTATGATTGTAGTGTTGCTCACTCTGCTAAATATTGCATTTTCGGGCAACAACAAAGTTATATTATGTGGCAAGTGTCATTAGAGCGCAGTTATTAAAGTCATTTCTTGAAATAATAGATAAAATAGGCACTCATCTTTTCATGTTTCCCACGCTGGTCTCGTTGTGAACTCATGCCTCAATCGCCGAAAATCTAGGTAGTGATGATTCCAAGCTTGGATGCAAAGAGGCCTAGGTGTTATTCTGCGATATTCAAAAGTTTTATAGATGTGTTTCATAAACCATTCTTGAAGATTAAACTTTTGTAAGTTAGAACAATGGTGATGTAAAAAAGTAATCATCATTCCGAATTTAAGTTACACTTCTCTTTTATTACCTTTGTTGCAACATCACTTCACAATATAAAACATACTTGAAAATATCTTCCTCACTGTTAAAGTTCACATTTCATAAACTGACTACAATTTGCGTCTTTTCAACATGACGACCAAAACTTGACTCTCCAATAACCGCTTATGCGCCCAAAATTCAGAGTTACAAGTACGTCTAAGATCATAGTGACAAAAGAAAGAATACACATAAGAATAATATCATTGCAATATAAACATATCAATGTGTCAAAGTATCTGTACATTAATGAAATCAAATCTGAATGTTGTCACAGAAATATTTTAACTATTTTACAGAAACACAGTAGAATATTGATGGTATCGAGAGGTTGAGGTGAAGTGCCGTAATGGTTACGTAATTCAAGTACCATTACACTATGCTGCTCGGTATCCTGGACGACATCATCCAAGTGTCCGGACCTTTAGCCAGATAGTTAAGTTATTTAAGCAAACAGGAAGTGTTCAGCCACATGTGAAACGTCAACCACGACCTGCAACAAATGATGATGACCGAGTAGGTGTTTTAGCTGCTGTCGCGGCTAATACGCACATCAGTAGCAGACAAATTGCGCGTGAATTGGGAATCTCAAAAACGTCGGTGTTGAGAATGCTACATCAACATCCATTGCACCCGTACCATATTTCTATGCACCAGGAATCGCATGGCGACGACTTTCAACGTTGTGTACAGTTCTGCCACTGGGCACAAGAGAAATTACGAGACGATGACAGAATTTTTGCACGCGTTCTATTTAGCGATGAAGTGTCATTCACCAACAGCGGTAACGTAAACCGGCATAATATGCACTATTGGGCAATGGAAAATCCGCGATGGCTGCGACAAGTGGAACATCAGCGACCTTGGCGGGTTAATGTATGGTCCGGCATTATGGGAGTAAGGATAACTGGCCCCCATTTTATCGATGGCAATCTAAATGGTGCAATGTATGTCCGCAGCTCGTGGTCGTGCGGTAGCGTTCTCGCTTCCCGCGCCCAGGTTCCCGTGTTCGATTCCCGGCGGGGTCAGGGATTTTCTCTGCCTCGTGATGACTTTAGGTTAGTTAGGTTTATGTAGTTCTAAGTTCTAGGGGACTGATGACCATAGATGTTAAGTCCCATAGTGCTCAGAGCCATTTGGACCATTTGGTGCAATGTATGCTGATTTCCTATGTAATGTTCTACCGATATTACTACAAGATGTTTCGCTGCATGACAGAATGGCGACGTTCTTCCAACATGATGGATGTCCGATACATATCTCGCGTGCCGTTGAAGCGTATTGAATAGCACATTTCATGACAGGTGGATTGGTCCGCACGTTCACCGGATCTGACGTCTCCGGATTTCTTTCTGTGGGGAAAGTTGAAGGATATCTGCTATCGTGATTCACCGACAACGCCTGACAACATGCGTCAGCGCACTGTCAATGCATGTGCGAACATTACGGAAGGCGAACTACTAGCTGTTGAGAAGAATGTCGTTATACGTATTGCCAAATGCATTGAGGTTGACGGACATCATTTTGAGCATTTATTGCATTAATGTGGTATTGACAGGTACTCACGCTGTAATAGCATGCATCGTCAGAAATGATAAGTTCACAAAGATACATGTCTCACATTGGAATAACCGAAATAAAATGTTCAAACGTACCTACGTTCTGTATTTCATTTTAAAAAACCTACCTGTTACCAACTGTTCGTCTAAAATTGTGAGCCATATGTTTGTGACTATTACAGCGCCATCTATCACAATGCGAAAAAAGTGGTCCAACTAAAACATTCATTTGTCTTTACGTACTACACGAATATGTAATAAAAAATGGGGGTTCCTATTTTAAGAAACGCAGTTAATATCCGTTTGACCTACGGTAGCGCCATATAGCGGGCCAACCATAGTGCCATCTCGTTTCCCCCTTCAAGCTAGACAAGTTTCCTTCTTTGTAGTTTTTTCGTTTGACGCTTATTTCGTGAGATATTTGGCCCGGTCACGATCAATGGCCCACCCTGTATATCTGTTTCAGCATTCAAGACTATTTGTTGCAGTCAAGCACTTTACTATCATTTTTATATATCTTAGCACCATAGAAGAACCCACAGAATTCAAAGTTATGTATAACTCAATTAAAAAGTGTACGGAGTGTAAAACACCTTTTAGGAGCTATCTTACCGTATATATTGCCATTTCTCATAATTTTGGGTGGACTGTCTATTTCAAGCGTCTTTAATTTGTGTATGCATTGGCAGCTTTTGGAGAGCGATATATCGGTGCTCTTATTTAGTTTCAGATCTAACAAATAAGCTCTTTGCTAACGGCAAATGAGAGATTGGTGGAAGCAAAATAACCCCAGAAAATTAAACCGACTGTATCTCAGGATGACCGCAGATAGGTGCCGCCTCCTCCAAACTTCTGGTCTTTCGATGTACGACATGAAGTATGGATGGAGTACCGCCTGCAGCTACAACACTTCGCTGCATGCGACGTATCAGGTGAGTCACGACACTGCTTCTTTTCTTTGTGGGTTGGAGTAGATATTACTCGACTGTGTCGCAAGTTGTTAAAGCCCCAAACCCTACCCTACGGAGATATTACTCGAGCATTAGACGACTACTTCGAAACACAGATTCATGTAGTTACTGCTCATTTCAAATTCGATCTTATCAATCGTCAAAGTAATAAGTCTAACAAAGAATGTATCGCCGAACTCAAGGGAATGACTGGGGACTGTAAATTTGTATGTTCTTGTTCAAGACAAAATGCTTCACGATGGCATTATTCAAAACCACGGCAGATAATAGGGGCTGAGATTCTAAAGCATCGCAATCCTGGTCTCAGTAACGTGCTTGAAGTAATCGAAGTTCAGTTCAAGACTTCGCAGAACTTGACTTTATTGTGCCTGTTGTTGCAACGCCGACTATGGATAACTCGAAGAGACCCCAGTCTCATGGGACACACGTCAACCACTGTTTCCTCCGCTAGTTCGAAGCATCCGAAATCTTGCGTGAAACGTAATATGGGACATGATTGTAAAAACTGCTTTCTCCGGCTTACATAATATTGATACTGCCGTAAATCAGAACTCAAAAAGAAAGTGTCAATGCAAAGGAAACGAACAGTGAAGTCGGTTCCATGCAAATCTCGATTTGAGAAAATGGAAGTAAGTACAATCTCTCATTCTGAATCTGTACTCGATCCCCTGGCAGTCCACACAGGAGCAGTGGACGAAAGCGAAGTATTCGCCCAATGAAATTCTCAGTGCTAAACTAATCACATTCTCACCAGCTCTCATCTAATAGATACACAGCTAAACGCCTCATCAGCTACAGCCGGCCAGTGAGACCGAGCGGTTCTGGCGCTTCAGTCTGGAACCGCGCGACCTCTACGGTCGCAGGTTCGAATCCTGCCTCGGGCATGGATGTGTGTGATGTCCTTAGGTTAGTTAGGTTTAAGTAGTTCTAAGTTCTAGAGGGCTGATGACCTGAGATGTTAAGTCCCGTAGATCTAAGAGCCATTTGAACCATTTAAACCATCAGCTACAATTCGAAGATAGCCTTCCGCCAGTCACAATACACAGTCGCATTCAGTGGTAAAACCGCACACTGTTCATCTCTCTACAGATTAACAATCAATCTGTATCTTATCAGTTAAGTACTGGTGCTTCAGTCACGGTGATTAATCAATTGGGACACTTTCAATTACGAAAATCACACCCGCACACCCCACAGTCTACAAAGGCGAAAGTATCTCTGTTCTCGGAAAGCGCATTTTGCAACCTAAATACATAAATACGACTATATCAGTGCCACTGAGAGTAAATCGGTCACGTTCTAGTCCCAATATTTTTGGCATGGATGATTTTGATTTATTTGGTTTAGATATTGACGACAGTGTACATTCTGTCCATAAGGAATTTTCTCACGCCAGTAGCCATCAGCTGCGTAAACAAAAATGAACATTTGTTGGGCAATACATTGGTATATGTGAAGAATATTCATCTACGTAATATGCTAAAGGGCAATCGAAAATGGAAAGTCTAAGTTTTGCTACGCTCGTCTAGAACCCCACGCAATTCACGATGAAGTTGCTTCTGAACTCCACAGATTAGAATAAATGGGAGTTTTGAAACCCATTTCTACAAGTCAGTTGGCATCTCCCCTTATGATCACAAGAAAGGAGAGAGATATCAAACTTTGTGCCGGCTGAGCAGCCGTCTTCCGTCTTCGGTTGTTTGCAGATGACGCTGTCGTTTATCGACTAATAAACTCATCAGAAGATCAAAACCAACTGCAAAACGATTTAGAAAAAATATCTCAATGGTGTGAAAAGTGGCAGTTGACCCTAAATAACGAAAAGTGTGAGGTCATCCACATGAGTACTAAAAGGAACTCGTTAAACTTCGGTTACACGATAAATCAATCTAATCTAAAATGCGTAAATTCAGCTAAATACCTAGGTATTACAATTACGAACAACCTGAATTGGAAAGAACACATAGAAAATGTTGTCGGGAAGGCTAGCCAAAGGCTGCGTTTTATTGGCAGGACACTTAGAAAATGTAACAGACCTACTAAGGAGACTGCCTACACTACGCTTGTCCGTCCTCTTTTAGAATACTGCTGTGCGGTGTGGGATCCTTACCAGATAGGACTGACGGAGTACATTGGAAAAGTTCAAAGAAAGGCAGCAGGTTTTGTATTATCGCGAAATATGGGAGAGAGTGTCACAGAAATGATACAGGATTTGGGCTGGAAATCATTAAAAGAAAGGCGTTTTTCGTTGCGACGGAATCTTCTCAAGAAATTCCAATCACCAACTTTCTCCTCCGAATGCGAAAATATTTTGTTGACGCCGACCTACATAGGGCGGAACGACCACCACGATAAAATAAGGGAAATCAGAAGCTCGTACGGAAAGATATAGGTGTTCATTCTTTCCGCGCGCTATACGAGATTGGAATAATAGAGAATTGTGAAGGTGGTTCGATGAACCCTCTGCCAGGCACTTAAATGCGATTTGCAGAGTATCCATGTAGATGTATATGTAGACTTTAAAGTCATAATTAACACTCAAGCAGTGACTGATTCCTTCCCGCTTGCACGAATTGACGAGCTTATTGATAGCCTAGCAGGTGGACAATTCTTTTCAAACACTGATTTAGCTGTGTTTATCGTCAACTAACTCTGCATGAGAAATCAAGACAATTTATGGTGGTTAACACGTACATCCGCGTGTATCAATAACAGTGCCTTCCCTTCGGAAGTGCCTCCTCTCCCTCATTATTAATACTGACATAGAATACTTGGAACATTTTACTGACGCCCACGGCGGTCGTCGCTTGACTAAGCATTCCGGGGCCGTACAGAGATTATCTTCTACTACATATGTTTGAGAACTCCAAGCTGTTCTAGTCAAACTGACAGCCTATATCAAGTTCATTTCGAACATAACGCAAATAGCTTATCCTTTGTAATGTGTCCAGGGTAAAAATATTACTTTTAAATGGACTGGACAGTGAGAACAATCTTTTCAGAAGCTGAACCATGTGTTGCTTGGTCGCTCATGTCTCGTGCATTTCAAACCGCAAAAACCGGCTAGTTCTTGAAGCTGATGCGTTAGCGCAAGGACCAGGGGCAGTTTTATCTCACAAATTTGGCAACTCGAAGTGCCCCATAGCTAAGTCGTTGAACAAAGCCCATGTCAATTACACATGGAAAATGAGGCCTTAGCCACAATATAAGGTGTTCCAAAATTTCATTAGTATCTGTACGGCAGAAATTTTTTCTTGTAACTGGTCGTAAGTCCGTGCCTACTGTTTTTCATCAGGCGAAAGATGTAAATTGGTCACTACTTCTCTCCAATTTTTAATTTAAAACAGCATGCAAACGCAGACAGTCTGTCTCGCTTTCCTATAAGAAATGATCTTGTCTTCAAATGGGTCATTCTGATTCACAAGTACTGCACGCTTTTCCCATTGATTTCAGTGACTCCCACAGGCTACGGAACAGGATAAACCACTACGATGCCTCAAGTACAACATCTGGATGGGTTGACGTTATAATCAGAAATCAACCTCAGACGCAGCAGTTCGCAGATTCCACGCACAACACAAGAGCTTTTCTCTTCAGAATTTTGTCATTTTATTGCATTCTATGAGTGAAAAAACATTAGTCCCGATTCACACATCTTTGCAAGCACATGTGTAGAAATTACAACATAGAGGACACTGCGGAATCGTTAGAACAAAGCAATTAGCCCACCAGGATTTCACATGGCTCGGACTGGATAAACAAAAGAAGATGTAACTGCCCGCTGCCGTGCATGTGTGGATAACCTGGCAGCGCCGCACCAGGAATTTGTCATTTGGCATCTACTAGACGGTCCTTCACAACGTGTCTATACTGATTTTGTTGGTCCTGGAACAAAAGATAGCTCATTACCAACGATGCGTACAGTAAAATCTCTTTGTCATTGCTGCTACTAACGATGGGGCTACCAAAGCACTCGCTTCTGTATTTTGCTTAGAACGTTTTCCACAAACATTTGTTTCGCATAATAGGCCACAATTTTCTTCGTAGGAATTTCAACAGCTTTGCCAACAAACTGGAATTCAACATATCCGAATGTACCGTTCCATCCTCAATCGAACTGTGAAGCCAGACATTTCGTTCACACATTTAAAGCTCAGATGCCGAAACTTCATTCTCTGTATTCTAGGGAAAATGCCTTGTTGTTATTTCAGACAAGGGGAGACCACTACGTTTGGAACGCGGATTTACGGTAAACTTCGTACGATCGTAGTACTCCATTAGGCAACAAAATGTGTAAGCAGTACCGGGTACTTCTCAAGCGTTACTGAGAAAATCGCAAGATAATTTCGGTCGTCAAATATACACCTGTGCGTGGCCATTTTTACCATGAAGCGGCTGCAGCCGAGTGGTGCCGCCATGGTAGCTCAGCGTGTTCGGTCAGAGAGCGGGTTGGCCTCTGTAATAAAAAAAACTGAGTGAAACGATCAACAAACAAACTTGACCGGATGTCATGTGACGTCCGCAACGAACAAACACAACGATCAACAACGAACAAAATGGAGGAACAAAAAAAAAAGCGTGTTCGGTCAGAGCGTTAGCTACCCGTTATAATAAAAAAACTGAGCGAACGGATCAACGAAGAAACTGAACGGGTGTAATCGGACATCCGCTCTGAACAGATTCAACGAATGATACAGAACATCGAATTCCGTTCGTCAGTTCTTTTTTTATTTTCAACATAGTCATTTTCTTTACTATTTATTTCCCAGTTGATATAATGCGCAAAATATGTGTAATCGGATGAACTTTTATTAAATTTACAATGTTATTTCGCAGTCTACTAATTTTTATTATCACAAATAATATAATATTCGTAACTATCGAATAGTAAACGACGAAACGCATAAAATGATACAGAAAATGTGTGCTTGTCCGTGTCTTCAAAACTGTTCGTATTTACTTGAAAGAGAACGAGAAATTGCTTCTCGGAAGACGCTATTAAAATATACTCGATACTGCATAACCAATTATCAGCGCCGATTTCTAAGGAAATACTGAGTTATGCATGGTTTGCTTCCAAATTATCGTCTGAAAGAGAGGTTTTTGAAAATGTTAACGAGGTTTGTTTTTCCACGGAAAACGTCAAAAGACCCTGCGTACGCGGAAACATAGCATCTATTCAATGCAGCTGGTGCTGTTTATCTTTATGTTTTCCGTGTTTTTACGTAAAATATCATCCTGCAACTTGTACTCGTAATGTCGAAAGCGACGGTTAAGTGTACATCTTTCGAAAGCCGTCTGTGCCGGTCAAAAGTTGGAGGTAACAAGTCGTTTCGGGTTCCTTCCGGGTATAAGGGATTTTTCAAATCACGGACAAGCATACATTTTCAGTATCACTTAATGCGTTTGGTCGTTTACTAGCCCGGCATCACTCGGCTGTCGCCGCTTCATGGTAAAAATGGCCACGCACAGGTATATATTTGACGACCGAAATTATTTTGAGATTTTCTCAGTAACGCTTGAGAAGTACGCGCTACTGCTTACACATTTTGTTGTCCTCATGGAGTACTACGAGTGTACGAAGTTAGAAGTATATCCGCGTTCCAAACGTCGTGGTCTCCCCTTGTGAGTACCTATCATACTACACGTGCTCGTGACGCCTCACAAGCAGAGCTCTTACATGGTCATCGACATCGTACTCTGCTGCATCTGTTGCATCCCCGTCAGTCTGTTTCTAAAGCTAACTTCGCAATGAAGTTCCACACGAAGGATAAAGTGTTGTATTGGGTCTATAACAAACCTCACAATTGGACATTCGTGTAGTCACTCAGAAATCTAGTCTTCCTTATTATACCATTCACGGAGCATCTGGAATCCACCGACAGCACCAAAGCAACCTTGCTTCCTCGACTATACTGACCACTCTGTAAATTTTCGTTTTACTGACACACTTCCTGCAACCCAGACTGTTGCCCGAGCAGCCCTTACCATTGCCAGTGGCCCAGGCGCACAAATCTTCCGACGACTTTCCCATGGTATTCGACCCCTGCCCACGTCTGTAGCAACCGCCGCCTTCGCAGCTGCTGCCGCCTCCACAGTCACAGCAGCAGCCACCATGACCACCACTTTTTTACAGTGCCGACTGTCACGGAAATGGAGCTTGCACCCTTTATACAGCCTTCTGCGACGTCAGCATGACCAATGCACCATCGTATGGGTGTCCTACGAGCATCACGGCACAGACCAAACCTTAGCGCCACCTGCACGCCGCTTTACCTCAGAGGATGGCTCCCGCAGTCTGAGATGAAACAACAGGGGGAGAGTTTTATACATCGACCACGCTCTATCATCTCGGAAGTTTTAAGTGAAGACAATACCGGCCGTGAAAGCCTACACTGTATGACCTATTAAGTGTCTATTAATATTCAGAGACGTATGCAGCGTGGTCCGTTGATAGCGACTGGGCGAAATATCTCACGAAATAAGCGTCAAACGAAAAAACTACATAGAACAAAACTCGTCTAGCTTGAATGGGGAAACCAGATGGCCCAATGGTTGACCCGCTAGATGGCGCTGCGACAGGTTCAAAAATGGTTCAAATGGCTCTGAGCACTATGGGACTTAACTTCTGAGGTCATCAATTCCCTAGAACTTAGAACTACTTAAACCGAACTAACCTAATGACATCACACACATCCATGCCCGAGGCAGGATTCGAACCTGCGACCGTAGCGGTCGCGCGGTTCCAGACTGTAGCGCATAGAACCGCTCGGCCACCCCGGCCGGCCGCTATCTATCACAAAGTGTAAAAAGTGGTCCAACTGAAACATTCACACTTCTTTACGTACTACATGAGTATGTAATAAAAATGGGGGTTCCTATTTAAACAAAAAGAAAAAAAAACAGTTGTTATCCGTTTGACCTATGGCAGCGCCATCTAGCGGGCCAACCATAGCGCCATCTGGTTTCCCCCTTCAAGCTAGACGAGTTTCGTTCTTTGTAGTTTTTTCGTTTGACGCTTATTTCGTGAGATATTTGGCCCGATCACGATCAATGGACCACCCTGTCTAAGTGTTTCAGCATCCAAGACTTTTTGTTACTTTGTCTGTACAATTTACAACCCCAAAAGAACCTGCAGCATTTAACGATATGTACACACATCAAAAAAAGTTTTGCATCGCCCCGGTTCCTAGAACTCCAGAAGATAGATGTTGACTGTGGATACTGTATCACAGACACTGTCCCTTTTTCTGTCCAGAGGTGTCACTAAACCCGCCCAAAGATGTAAACAACCATGCACGAGTGGAGCCTATTAGAAGGAGGGGGTCCGACACCCGATCAGTTCCAGTCATTCCACCAGGAAGGAGGTACACGGCTCGTGTTGTCTGTAGTCAAACCATGCCTAGACGATCAATGCCGCGGTTCGATCGCGTCCGCATTGTTACTTTGTGCTAGGAAGGGCTCTCAACAAGAGAAGTGTCCAGGCGCCTCGGAATGAACCAAAGCGGTGTTCTTCGTACATCCATATTTAAACTGGATGAAGGTGGGACACGGCTGGTATAATTTTTATTAAAAATTAAATTCCTCCAGCTGTACTTAAGATTTTTTATTTACTTCACTACTAGTTCCGACGTTGCGTCAACGCCATCTTCAGGCCCGTACACTTTGATGAAATCAGTTGTGCGTATCTCAGTCTAGAAGTCCGCGGTGAGACCATCGCGTACTCCGCATGGATGGCAGACAATCCATGTGGAGCACGTGCTGGTCTCACGCGATGTTGTTCGGACGTGGAGGAGATACAGAGAGAGAGGAACTCTCAATGACACGCCTCGCTCAGGCCGCCCAAAGGCTCCTATTGCAGTGGATGACGGCAACCTACGGATTATCGCTCGGAGGAACCCTGCTTTTCGTGCACGCACACGACTCAAAAAATAAAAACTGTGCGCTATAGGGTGCATGATGCGCAACTTCACTCCGGACGTCCATGGCGAGGTCCATCTTTGCAACCACAACACCATGCAGCGCGGTACAGATGGGCCCAGCAACATGCCGAATGGACCGCTTATCACGTCCTCTTCACCGCTTAGTGTCGCTTGTGCCTTCAATCGTCGGAGACGTGTTTGAAGGCACCACGATTAGGTTGAACGCATTAGACAGGTTGTCCAGCGATCTACCCCGAAACGCCGTTGAGGAGTGGGACAATCGAGACCAACAGTGTCTTGATGAACTTGTGGATAGTATGCCACGACGAATACAGGCATCCATCAGTGCTAGAGGACGTGCTACTGGGTATTAGAGGTACCGGAGTGTACAGCAATCTGGACCACCACCGCTGAAGGTCTCTCTGCATGGTGGTACAACATGTAATGTGTGGTCTTCATGAGCAGTAGAAAGGGCGGAAATGATGTTTTTGTTGATCTCTATTCCAATTTTCTGTACACGTTCCGGAACTCTCGGAACCGAGGTGATGCAAAACTTTTTTCAGTGTGTATAACTCAGTTGTTAGGTGTATACTTGACAACACAAAAAGCTGGCCACACCAGGAATTCCAATGTGTAGGCCACACCTGACTGTATGCAAGCAACATAGCATAGCGGTGAAGCGGGACCTCTAAGCCCTCTGCAGTACAGTAGTTTGACTACACACAATGGGTACCGCAAGAGACTACCAGAGAACACCGCTTATTATTATTTATCGTATGGCAGTACAGACGCATAAGAAAGAAACCGACAAATCACTAATATAACAAACGTTAATAATTGCAAACAAACATCACTAACATAAAAAAGTTTAAGGATTATAAACAAACATCAAGTCTATTAATATAATCTATAGACCCTGGAGCTGCGAGCAAGAAGTCGTCGCGGCTCCCATTATAGGCTCTTCTGGAACACTCTGCAACACCGTTAATTATGGCAGTCAGCCCAGATGTAAACCAATACTGTCATACAACAAATATTAGAAAATACCTTATTGGAGGTGAGACAGTCCTTAGAGCTTATAAATTAAACTGCAAAAGTCTTGTCATACGCATTAAATGACATGACGAGTTGTTGGCTGCGATACAAATTGATCTCATTGTTAACCAAAAAAAGCTTGTGTGTCTGGTGGAGCCCTGGCTAGGCTTAAAGAGACGTAAAATATCTAAGTGTTCACCAGTGCCAGTTTACACGGCTGAATGTCAGACCTTGAAAATAAATGTCGATACATTTAGCACTGCACTTGGAACCCAAAGAAGCATATATTGCCACTGAGAAATAACTGCGGAAATTACGTAATAAAGTGCAATGCACAAACGTGAAACGCCATGAAGTAAATTTGTGGTGATGGATGGGGAGCAGAACCCAGTACCTATATGAATTGTTAACTAAGCACAATCGGCCATCAGATATAATATGTCCACCAACAGCTTGATACTGGAACCTGAAACGGCACCACAAATGGTTTTTGCCTGGTAGGGATTCGAAACAGGCACCTTTTGCTATTGTCTTATAGACATGAATAGACATGATACATTTATTATTTCTGCACAAGTAACGAGATGTGAATATGTTCTGCTAGAGGAAATGTAACAAACAGTTTCGTGGTCTCTGGGATTCTCCAGAACTGTGCATATCGTCGCTGTTGACCCAACATCATAACCCCACTCTCGTCCACTAGTAGTTAGGATCGCGCAGTTCATAGAGACCTGGAGGAGTGTGGCATCGTGAGTATATAAGGAAATGGTCGGACAGTATCATTTCGAAGGGTTCATCCAGACAAAAATTGGAATCGCAGCTAAAATACCAGTCCAGTGCCAATATTTTCAAAATCTCATGGTCACTTAAAATAAGAAATGAAGGTCCTATGACCTTACATGACGACTGGTTCGTGAACTGGAATAATGATTCTAGTGTAAGAAAGCTTACGAAAGACAGAGTTTCTTCAAGCAGCGACTTCTGCCCCTGATAACCAAAACTAGTCCAACTCCATTTCAGCCCGTAGCGAATGGACATATTTAATGTTGATTTGGAACATCGACTCAATCCTGCGTTCATTACTTGGCGTTACTGGAGGTGAACAGGGTATGGTTGCGGCCGTGAAAAACTGGAACCCCAGTAGGATTGGAACCCACACCTTAGCCATTAGAGGCTAGCCTCAGTCCAGCCAACCACTGAATTTCATCTGTGTTAGCATCACGTATTTGTTAAAATGGGACACACTGCACAAGGTACGCGAAGTGCTGACTTCCACTGTTGTTCTGAATAACCTGTTCGTGGTCTAGTAGTGAACGTCACGCAGTAAGAAGACAGAGCCGTGATATCAAACCCACCCTTTTCCTTTCTTTTTTAACCGTATTCTATCAGTCTGCTAAGAGCATGAGACTGACGGAGGGCCCTTGATGCTATGTTTCAGCATGCTCTGTGGCAATTTTGTATGATATGTTGCTATAAGCACATTCCCTATTGTCTTATTTTGTTCAAGCTTATAGTGTAGCTCGTCCCATAAAAAATTTAATATTTCTTCTTACTGACATTATGAAGAGAATCGTTTATTCATTAGAAAACTAAGTCTAAAACGGAATAAATTCTAACACTTATGAAATTTGTTTAATAAAAGTGTGAAAACACTGTAGGCAATTTGGATCCCCTGTGCCCTGTATGGAGTGAGTGTTATCGAAAAAGTCGAGTTGTATCGTTCCAAGTACGATTGTTTGGAGATAAATTTATGACCACATTCAGGAAGACAAACAGGCGTTGACGAAGGACGTTTGTGCGATTTGCTACTATGGTCAGTGACAGCGTGTCCGGCAACTGGCAAACATGGCAACCAAACAACCTTCGTGCCACATTTTCCTTCAGTAGTCATACTGAGGTTAAAAGAAAGGAAGGAGGGTTACTGTGCAACGTCTCGTAGAAAACGAGATTAGACATGAAACAGAATCTGTAACTAGGAAGGATGAGGAAGGAAGTCGTCTGTGCCCTTTCAGAGAATTGATCCTGGTATTTGCCATAATAGATTTAAGGAGGTCATCGTAAACCTAAATCAGTGTGACCCGATGGCGATTTGAAATACTGTATGGTAACTTCATAAAGAGAAACTAGTGGATAAGCCACAACAGACATTATCTCAAATTATGGCCTGTATATGTCCAGAAAATGTATTGTTATTCGTGTACATCTGGTGGCACAAAGAAGGTGTTTTGTGCTGCGAACTGGTTAACAGGGATGTGTCCCTCGCAGTTGACAGTCTTACTCAAGTAGCTTAATTGGACTACAACACAAATACGACAATCTGGCTGTGAGAGTAGTTGCTGAATGAAACAAAGCTATCAAAGATTTTAGTGATACGATTTCATCAACATATTTCTGTACTTTCTTTAGCAGTTGCTCAGTATTTTATGTTTCTTCCAGCTAGATCTTCTGGTTACTGAATGTAGTGACACGTCTCATGATGACAAAACTTCTAAAACTGTCGTTCTGAGTTCAATGTAGCTTTTTGTAGCTCTGTAGGTAAATGATGCTCTCGCGCCAGTTTGGAACTGAGAGCAACTGCCTCTTACTCTTTGCGGTGCATCGACATTTTCATGGAGCAAGCAACCAGCTGCAGCGTTCATCACCTCCTCATTGCGCTTGTGATGGCTGAAGCATATTATTCGCAATGTAGACAACGAGTTTAGTTGCAGTTGCGTGAAAGAAATCTCCGCTGCCTTTAAACATATATTTGATAAGTCGATGATACACCGAAGAGGAAATCATTAAGTATTCGATTGCTATACCACGAATGTATCAAACGAATCTTGCAAGATAATCCTCTGTCAATCCTGGAAGTAACGAGACTACTACCTCATGAGGAATATTTTAGTATTTATGGGGAGGGAGAAGGATGAATAGTTGGAAAGATCACCGTAATACATACGAAAGAAAATAAACGTAATCCAGTGAGTTATATTGACACTGACATCGATATGTAGCAGGAAGTGTGGAGAAATACTTCATTCAAACGTTATAAAATACCCCGAAATATATTACCTATTGACATCAGACCAACATGGATACGGAAAACTTCAGTCTTGTGAGACACAGCTGGCACTTTATTCACACGACGCACTGCGTACAACGGTTCTCAAACTGATAATGCCACCCCAAAACAGCAGCGGACCTCCACCTTGCTGCACTCGCTGGACAGTGTATCTAAGGAGTTCAACTTGATCGTGTTGCCTTCTAACACGTCTCCGACGATTGAAGGCATATGCGACACTCATCGGTGAAGAGGACGTGGTAAGCAGTCCATTCGGCAGGTTGGAGAGTTCCAAAAAGGCTTGTCATTGCTCATAAGTGGCTTCCAACCACATGGCTTTCCTATGAACTATTGACTCAGTTGTGCGACTGGATTCGTGATTACCTGTCTGAAAGGTCACAGTTCAAAGTAACTGACGGCACGTCACGAAGTGAAACGGAAGTGATGTGTGTGACTCCGGAAGTGATGTAGACCTTCTGCTATTTCTAATATATATAAAGTATCCAAATTTTAAATATGGCAGAAACAGCAACTGTTGAAAATCTTCACGGTAAATGATAACAGCCAAACAGTTGCAGAATAAAGATTTATTGAAATCCTTGACCACGGTTCCGGTATATCTAAATATACCTTCATCAGAAGCAAAAATACACTAAAATCAAATCCTGCAGTGGAGATGCATAAAACAATCGTGCCAAAGGTGTCGTCAGTAGTTAAAATAAAAATATAACCTCCATCTGTACAGCATAATTATAAAGAGATGGTCGATGCCGACACGGCATACTATCAGTACTTACTTAGCCTGTGAAGTTGCAGAAGCAACGAAAAAAGCAAGCCAAATTTAAAAGCACGCAGAATCCCCAAGATTGGCAAAGATTTACAGAAGTTCGAAATATGGCGCGTACTTCAATGCGAGATGCTTTTAATAATTAACACAACGAAATTTTGTCTCGAAATCTGGCAGAAAACCCAAAGACATTCTGGTCATACATAAAGCACACCAGTGGCAAGACGCACTCAATACCTTCACTGCGCGATAACAACGGTGAAGTCACTGATCACAGTGCCACTAAAGCAGAATTATTAAACACGGTTTTCCTAAACTCCTTCACCAAAGAAGATGAAGTAAATATTCCTGAATTCCAATCAAGAACAACTGCCAAGATGAGAAACAGAAGTAGATATCCTCGGTGTAACAAAGCAGCTTAAATCACTTAATGAAGGCAAGGCCTCCGGTCCAGATTGTATACCAGTCAGGTTCCTCTTTGAGTATGCTGATAAAATAGCTCCATATTTAGTAATTATATACAACCACTCGTTCACAGAAAGATCCGCACGTAAAGACTGGAAAATTGCTCACATCAAACCAATACCCAAAAAGGGAAGTAGGAGCAATGCGCTGAATTACAGGCCTATATCACTAACGTCGATTTGCAGTAGGGTTTTTGATCATATACTGTATTCGAACATTATGAAGTACCTCGAAGAAAACGATCTATTGACATATAGTCAGCACGGTTTCAGAAAATATCGTTCTTGTGAAACATAACTAGCTCTTTATGCTCATGATGTAATAAGTTCTATCGACAGGGGATGTCAAATTGATTCCATATTTTTAGATTTCCAGAAGGCTTTCGACACCGTTCCTCACAAGCGTCTCCTAACCAAACTGCGCGCCTACGGAGTATCGCCTCAGTTGTGCGACTGGATTCGTGATTTCCTGTCAGAAAGGTCACAGTTCGTAGTAATAGACGGAAAGTCATCGAGTAAAACAGAAGTAATATCCGGCGTTCCCCAAGGAAGTGTTATAGGCCCTCTATTTTTCCTGATCTATATTATCGACATAGGAGACAATCGGAGTAGCTGTCTTAGATTGTTTGCAGATGATGCTGTCAATTACCGTCATGTAAAGTCATCAGATGATCAAAATGACTTGCAAAATGATTTAGATAAGGTACCTGTATGGTGCGAAAAGTGGCAATTGACCCAGAATAAGCCGGCCGTTGTGGCTGTGCGGTTCTAGGCGATTCAATCTGGAACCGCGTGACGGCTACGGTCGCAGGTTCGAATCCTGCCTCGGGCATGGATGTGTGTGATGTGCTTAGGTTAGTTAGGGTTAAGTAGTTCTAAGTTCTAGGGGACTGATGACCACAGATGTCAAGTCCCATAGTGCTCAGAGCCATTTGAACCATTTGACCCTGAATAAAGAAAAGTGTGAAGTTATTCACATGAGTACTAAAAGAAATCAGCTAAATTTCGATTACGCGAAAAGTCACACAAATCTGAGGGCTGTGAATTCAACTAAATACTTAGGGATTACAATTACAAATAACCTAAATTGGAACGATCACATAGATAACATTGTGGGTAGAGAAAACCAAAGACTGCGTGCGCTTCATTGGCAGACCACTTGGAAAGTGCAACAGGTCTACCAAAGAGATTGCTTACACTACGCTTGTCCGCCCTGTTCTGGAGTATTGCTGTGCGGTGTGGGATCCGCATCAGATGGGACTGACGAATGACATCGAAAAAGTACAAAGAAGGGCAGCTCGTTTTGTATTATCGCGAAATGGGGGAGATGGTGTTACAGACATGATACGTGAATTGGAGTGGCAATCATTAAAACAAAAGCGTTTCTCGTTGCGACGGGATCTTCTCATGAAATTTCAATCACCAGTTTTCTCCTCCGATTAGGAAAACATTCTGTTGGCACCCACCTACATAGGGAGAAATGATCATCACGATAAAATAAGAGAAATCAGGGCTCGCACAGAAAAATTTAAGTACTCGTTCTTCCCGCGTGCCGTTCGAGAGTGGAACGGTAGAGAGACAGCCAAGAGATAGTTCATTGAACCCTCTGCCAGGCACTTTATTGTGAATAGCAGCGTAATCACGCAGATGTAGATGTAGATGCAAGTACTGATAGTATGCCGTTTTCGCATCGACCATCTCTTTATAATTATGCTGTACAGTTGGAGGTGATATATTAATTTTGACTACTGACGACGCCTTTGGAACGATTGTTTTATGCATCTCCACTGCAGGATGTGATTTTAGAGTATTTTCCTTATGATGAAGGTATATTTCGATATACCGAAACCGTGGTCAAGGATTTCAATAAATCTTTATTCTTCAACTGTTTGGCTGTTATCATTTACCGTGAATATATAAAGTATCTAGCATACAATCATAACATGTCTCTTTGATTTGTGGCAGGTTCCGCTGCCGTATGGTAAACTCCTCAGAAGAGCAAACCGAATTGCAAAATGATGTTTAAGATGCAACAAATGAATGCAACAGTTTCACAGTCGCACAGTTTTCCCTGTGCTCTGTCAAAACATATGTTTTTTACGTTTTCAAATGTTTCCGTGTGTAGAGCGTCAAATCCTGCATATGTCCAAGCACATCTGAACATGTCCTGGAATTTTGGAGAGCGAAGTTGATTATGTGTGAGTGTCTGAACTTTGAAAATTGCCTGAAAATAAAAAATTAAATTTTTCACTCGAGAGAAGGCTTGAACCAAGGACCTCTCGTTCCGCAGCTGTTCACGCTAACCCCGGGACCACGGCACTCATAAGCTCAGACTACTCTTGATGTTGCTTACGTTGCGCATGGACTACTCAGTTTGTATATTTTGCTTATTTTTTTCATAGTTCCACTCAACTTCTTCCTGTTTTCTCGATTGATCTGTGTTCAGTTTTTCAAGGCCTATCCCTGTGCCAGCTTACAACTAAATCTGAGGGGGGTGCGATGGGGAGGTTCCCTTGTAAGAAGGTTTCGTCAAGTTTCGAAAAATCGGTCAGTGAAACAGATTTGAGGATTATAGATGTAACGATTGTCCTATGGGTTACAAATATAAACAACGGAACTAGGAAACATCGCATGTTGTGGCGAAGGTGAAACTGATATTGGTTTATTGACACAACCCTTAGAAGACCCAAGAAGTCTACTACGGAGATTGCCAGCACTACAGTTGTTCGACTTCTTCTAGAATATTCTTGAGTGGTGTGCGATCATTACCTGACGAGATTGACGGAGGACATCAAAAATGTTGAAGGGAAGCAACTGATTTTGTAGTATAGCGAATTATAAGGCAGAATGTCGCGGATGTTTTTCGTTTTTTCGTTTATGTTGGTGGGGGGAGGGGGCAGGTGAACGAGTTGGAACGCAATACTAAAACAAACGCTTCTTCACTGCGGCACGCCGGTCGGAGTGGCCAAGCGGTTCTAGGCGCTACAGTCTAGAACCGCGCAACCGCTACGGTCACAGGTTCGAATCCTGCCTCGGGCGTGGATGTGTGAGATATAGTTCTAAGTTCTAGGGGACTGATGACCTCAGAAGTTAAGTCCCATAGTGCTCAGAGCCATTTGAACCATTGCGGCGCGTTATTTCCACTACATTTCAGCCGCCGTCTTCCTCCTCCGAATGCAAACAGTTATTGTTGCTACCGCCTTACAAAGAATGATATCACACCTGTAACAACATGAGAGAAATTAGAACTCGCACATAAAGATTTTGTGTTCGTTTTTCTCGAGTTTCGTAAGTGACTGGAACGGTCGAGAAATTGATGCGATTGTGTGAACCCTTTATGAAACACTTAACTGTGAATTATAGGGTAATCGGGTATCATTGCAATGTTCGTGAATGTGCCTCAGCAGAACGTAATTTCCGTCGTGCAGCACTGAGTGTACTTTATAAGTGCTCAAAATATGAATGAAATGTTTTGGAAATTTGTGGTAAGCTTCTATGGGGGCAAACTGCTAAGGTAATCGTTCCCTAGACTTACACATTACTTAATCTAACTTAAACTAACTTACGCTAAGGACAACACCCACACCCATGCCCGAGGGAGGACTCGAACCTCCAAATGGTGTGAGCCGCGCGAACCGTGACAAAACCCCTAGAACTCGCGGCTACCCCGCTCGGCGATGTATACACACTTGTTTGGCAAGGTTGCTACCAAAACTGATTACTTTTACAATCCGCTTGGTTATTTAGATAGAATACATATATTGTTAAGGCGAGGTCTAATGCAGAGCGCTTACAAGAAATAATAGTTTCCTGCGTCGTGCGATTGCTAGCTAGCTGAAATATTCTGTGGTAGCTACATTTATCATGAGTGTATTCTTTAACTCATTTTTCGTTAAATATTAGAATGAAACGTTGAAGGTAGATGTGCCTGCTCATGTTATAGCAAAATAACTCCAGCCGCGTTAGTTTATACAACAGATTTGGGTAGGATAGATGAAACGTTTGATCCTTCGAGGGGTGAGCTTGGGCCTGTACTAGCCGTGGCTCGCGGGCTACGGGCCAGCCAGACTGGCATAGCCACAGCGTATGGCTCTTCTCCTGTGATAAGAGCGGCAAGCAGAAATACACATCAGGCCCTCTGTGGCAATGGCTCAGTGGGAGAGATCAACTCGAGATAGAGTCGTCGTCCGTATGGAAAAGGGTGGATGGTCCATGAGAGAAACTGGCAGAAGTTATGGCGTGCCACGTAACACGACAAAGATATGGTGGAGGAAATACCTTCAAACAGGCACAACCAACAGAGCTCCTAACTCAGGCAGGAATAGAGTGAGATCACAGCAGTAAGACAGAGAGCTAGTGTCTAAGGGCAGAGAAAATCCCTTTTTGAAGGCGAATCAGTTACAGCGGGAGACTAACTTCCGCGGCTCTAGTGAGACGATTCGCAGAAGGCTGAAGGACGCTTCTCTCTCACTCTCCTTCGCCTGTCTTACATTATCACCTCAGTTGCCCTTCTACTCTGTTCTCCCAAAACGTTATAAACAAATCTAGAGGTTTCCATTGAAACTATACGTTCTCGTTCAATTTCTGCTTTCTTTACTGCCCTCTATCATTTCTCTCAAATGCTATGATACTGTATTCTTTTTTATTCCCTTAGCTATAATCCAGTTTTCGTTCTGAAAACATTCCTTTAATTTCTCTCTTCCCTAAGATAAAACTGTGGCATACGTCTAAGTACGGAATACTTTGCAAGCTTCACACTCTTTTATTTTGTATTTCTACACACCTGTCAATTCCTAGATCACTCCCTCCTTCCTGCAACCCCTCCCTTGACACCCGTGTCTGCATCTGCATCCACATCTACATGAATACTCTACAGTTCACAATTAAGTACTAGGAAGGGGGTTCTTTGAATCACTGTCACATTATTTCTTCACCGTTCCACTCTCAAAAAGCTCGTGGAAATAATGAACAACTTAACGTTATTGTGCCAATACTGATGTCTCTTATCACAATGGTCATGTCTATTACATACGTCGGAGTAAACAAAATATTGTGGCATTCAGAGGAAGAGATTGGAGATAGGAATTTAGTGAAAACATCTCGCCACAATGTAAAACGCCTACGTTTTATTGACTTCCATACTAAATCGTTCGCTATAAACGTGACACAATTTCCCCTATTTCGTGATAATACAAAACGAGCTGCCCTCCTTTGAAATTTTTCGATGTCTACCGTCAGTCCTACCTCACAAGGATCCCATACCGTGCTGAAATAACCGCGAAGAGGATTGAAAGTGTGCTATTGGCGGTCATTTTAATTGATTTGTTGCATCTTCTACGTATTCTACCAATAAAACACCGTCTTTGGGTTGCCTTCCTCACAATATTTTAGATATGACAGTTATAATCTAAGTTGTTCATGATCGCAGCTCCTAGATATTTAATTGAATTGAGAACCTTTAAATTTGACTGATTTATCATGTAAACTAGCTTTAACGGAATGGTTTTGGTATTCGCGTGGAGAACGTAATACATTTTATTGTTTAGGGTCAATTGGCATGTTTTTCACTGTGAAGATATACCTTAAACATCATTTTGCAGTTCTGTGTGCTTTTCTGAGAAGATTAGACGGCAGATTTACCTGCCACAAATCTAAGAGAAATGGTCTGATTGTCTGCTAAATATTTTATATGTATTAGGAATAGCAGAAGTTCTACATACCTTTACTTGCGGAATCACACACATAACTTCGGTTTCATTACGTGACGTCCCGCCAGTTACTTTGAACTGTGACCTTTCAGACAGGAAATCACAATCCAGTCACACAACTGAGACGATAGGCCATAGGAAAGCAATGTGGTTGGAAGCCGCCTACGAGGAATAAAAGCCTTTTTGAAACTCTGTAAACATGGAATAAATTTGAGAGCCGTTCTAAGCAGTACTTCGTGTGAATAAAGTGCCACGTGTGTCTCAAAAGAATGATTCTTTCCAAATCCATGCTGGTCTGATGTCTAAAGGCAATATATTTCTTTACACTTCCTGCTACATGTCGATGTCAATGTCATTGCCACTCACTGGATTACGTTTATTTCTTTCGTTTCTACCGAGGTGGTTCAAAATGGTTCAAATGGCTCTGAGCACTATGGGACTTAACATCTGAGGTCATCAGTCCCCTAGAACTTAGAACTAATTAAACCTAACTAACCTAAGGACATCACACACATCCATGCCCGAGGCAGGATTCGAACCTGCGACCGTAGCGGTCGCGCGGTTCCAGACCATAGCGCCTAGAACCGCTCGGCCACTCCGGCTGGCGTACCGAGGTGGCCTTTCCAACTTCCATCCTTATCCCTGACAGTAAATACTAAAATACTCCTCATGATGACGTAGTAAAAGTACTTAAGCCGCAAACATCGCTGTTGCACAGGATGAACTCCTAAATTGTTAGCCACTCAAGAAAGACATTGCCTGTAGAAACGTAATCGTCCTGCTACGACTAGGATAGGGTCAAGATAAATAGTGGAACATGTCTGTTGATGCTGTGACAGTTTTTTTACTCCCTAGACTGACAGAGAATTATCTTCCAAGATTCGCCTGATATATTCGTTGTATAGCAATCAAAGATTCTGAATGAAGTTCACTCTGGTGCGTCATTGACTTACGAAATATATGGTTACAGACAGGGAAGATTGCTTCCACTCAGCAACTACAACTAATCTCGTTGTCTACATTGCGAATAATGTATATCTGCAATCACAAGGTCAATGAAGAGACGATGAACGCTGCAGTTGGTCGCTTGCTTCATGAAAATGTTGACGCACTGTAAACAGTAAGAGTCAGTAGCTCTCAGTTCCCAACTGGCGCGAGAGTAATATTTACCCCCTCTGTGACAGAGCTACTAACAGCTATATCGAACTCAGAACGAAATTTTGGCATCATAAGACGTCTCGCTACGTTCAGTAACCTGTAGATCTAGAGGTAAGGCATATAAAATACTGCGGAACTGCAACTGAAAATACAAAAATATGTTAATGAAATCGTATCACTGAATACTCTGTTAACTGTGTTTCATTCAGCAACTACTTTACACACACATTGCCGTATTTATATTGTAGTCCAGTAAAGCTACTTGAATATGACAAAGTACTTTACGTTTAAATAAGATAAACATTTGTTGTATGGTACTACTGTGAGACACCAGTTGTGTTAGTGTAGTGCATATTAATAGCGTTTCCCGTTCAGTTTTCGAACCAAATAGACACAAATATCAGAGAAATTGTCAATAATATATTCCAAATCGTTATCTAAAGCCACCTGCTAATGTGCAGGTAGTTTATTGACCCCATGTATGTAGCGACTTGCTGATTATGAGTTAATCCACCTTTAAAGTGGAATCACCAAAACCAAGCACACACCAAAAACACACAGCACGAAACAAAATCTAACTTTCTTGGTCGTTGATCGCTAAGGGGCGAGAAAGGTAACCACATGCAAGTGCCAGATTAGAAGACGTGTGGTAGGTATTTTTGCCAATGCAGCTCCTTGGTTATGAAGTTACCGAACGGTTCTTCAAATCGTCATCGTGTCACACTGATTTAGGTTTATGGTGACATCCTTAAATCTATTATGGCAAATGCCAGGATCAATCCTCTGAAAGGGCGCAGACGACTTCCTTCCCATCCTTCCTAGTTCAAGATTCTGTTTCGTGTCTAATCTCGTTTTCTACGAGACGTTGTACAGTAATCCTCCTCCCTTCCTTTTAACCTCAGTATGACTATACTGAGCCTGCCCGGTTGTCCATGCGGTCTACCGCACGTCTTTCCGGGCGGGAAGGAGCGCCTGGTCCCCTGCACGAATCCGCCACGGCAAATGCGGCTGGTTCCGCTTATTCCGCCTCAGTTACACTATGTCGGCGATTGCTGCGTAAACACGTTCTCCACGTACGCGTACACCACCATTACTCTACCACGCAAACGTAGGGGCTACACTCGTCTGGTGTGAGACGTTCCCTGGGGGGTCCACCGGGGGCCGAACCGCACAATTACCCTGGGTTCGGTGCGGGGCGGCGGAGGGGCGAAGTGGACTGTGATAGTCGTCGTGGGGTTGTGGACCACTGCGGCTGCGGCGTTGACGGAGCCTCTCCGTTGTTTCTACGTCCCCGGTTAACATACAATACAATACAATACAATGACTACTGAAGGCAAGTGTCGCACGTAGATCGTTTGGTTATCATGTTTGCCAGTTGTCGGATACACTGTCATTGACCATAGTAGTAATTAGCAGACACGTCCTTCGTCAACGCCTGTTTGTCTTCCTCTGTGTGGTGATAAATTTGTCTCCAAACAATCGTACTTGGAACGATACAACTTGACACTTCATACAGGGCACAGAGGATCCAAATTGCCTACAATGCTTTCACTCTATTATTAAACAAATTTCATAAATGTTAGAATTCATTCCGTTTTAGACTCCGTTTTCTAATGCATAAACAACGCTCTTCATAATGTCAATAAGGATTAATATTAAAGTTTTTATGGGACGACCTATACTGTAAACTTGAACAAAATAAGACCATAGGTAATGTGCTTATAGCAACATATCATACAAAACTGCCACAGAGCATGCAGAAACGTAGTATTACACCATACACAACGTTACATAATGTTATAATTGTTAATTCGAGCGCAGACCCTGGAGATCATAGGCTCTGTGTCCGAGGCGTCACGATCATGTGGGTGGACGCCGACCTGTATCAAGGGCCATCCGTGAGCCTGATGCCCTTAGCAGACAGCCGGAGTACGGTTAAAAAAAGAAAGGAAAAGGGTGGATTAGATATCACAGCTTTTCTCGCTGCATGACGTTCACCACTACACCACGAACAGGTTATTCAGAACAACAGCTCAAGTGGAATTCAGCATTTCTCGTTCCTTGTACCGTGTGCCCCATTTTAACAAAAATATTATGCTTACGCATATGAAATTCAGTGGTTGGCTGGACTGAGGCTAGCCTCTAATGGCTAAGATGTGGGTTCCAATACTACTAGGGTTCCAGTTTTTAACGGCCACAACCATACCCTGTTCACCTCCAGTAACGCCAAGTAATGAACGTAGGACCGAGTCGTGGTTCCAAATCAATATTAAATATGCCCATTCGCTACGGGCTGGAATGGAATTGGACCAGTTTTGGCTGTCAGAGGCAGAAGTCGCTGCTAGAAGAAACTCTGTCTTTCGTAAGCTTTCTTACACTAGTACCGTTATTCCAGTTCACGAACCAGTTGTCATGTAAGGTCATAGGACCTCCATTTCTTATTTTAAGTGACCATGAGATTTTGAAAATATTGGCACTGGACTGGTATTTTAGCTGCGATTCCAATTTTTCTCTGTATTTGAACCCTTCGAGATGATACTGTCCCATCATTTCGTTGTTTCCTCACGATGCCAAACTCCTCCAGGTCTCTACGAAAGGCGCGATCTCAACTGCTAACGGAAGATAATTTGATAGTTGACAGCTCTCGGTGTTGGGTCAACAACGACTATATGCACGAGGTTGGAGTCCCAGGAAGCACATAGCTATTTTGTACGTTTCCTTTAGCCGAACATCTACACATCTCGCTACTGGTATGGGGATAATAAATACTTCATGTCTATTCATACGTATAATACAATAGCGAAAGGTGCCTGGATTGAATTCCTACTAAGCCTAAATTATTTGTATCGTCGTTTCGCGATCCAATATCACGTTATTGGTGTGCACATTTAATATCTGACACCTGATTGTGCTTAGTTAACAATTCACATAGGTACTGGAGTCTACTCTCTCGTCGATCAACACAACTTTATTTCATTGCGGCTCATACCTGTGAGTTGCACTTTATTACTTATTTTTCGTGGTTACTTCTTAGGAGAAATATAAGCTTCATGGGGTTCCTGGTGCAGTTCTAAATGTATCGTCATTTATTCCCAGTTTCGGACATTTGGCCTTGTAAACTGATACTGGTGTACACTTCGATTTTTACGTCTTTTTATACCTAGTCGAGTCTTGATGAGATACCAGAGCTTTGTTTGGTTAGCAGTGGGATCAAATTCGAATGACGAACAACTCGTCATCTCATTTAATAGGTGCGATAAGTCTTCTGCAGTGTCACTTGTTGTAATGAAGTTTAATTTACAAGCGTTAAGGACTGCCTCATCTCCAGTGACGTGTTTTCTAATATTTATTGTATCTCGGTATTAGTTTACATCTGAACTAACTGTGGTGATGGTACTCACGACTCCAAAGAGTACCGCACGGCAATCAATAAGCCGCGACCGAAACTCTTAGCGCAGCAGCTGTATGGGTTGGCAGTACGAACAATACTGAGGTCGGGGAGGAGCTGCATATGCCAACCTATGAATATCATGCGTGTGGATAGTGATTGGTCGATGCCTCGTTAAATACTGGAGCATTGCACCGAGTCGTGTATAGTCACCAGTTACCGCCGAGTCTACAAGTTGCAGTGTTCGTCCGTCTTCTCTGAGACTTGAGCTCCGTAGGCATTGTAGGCCAGCTCTGGACTCTACGTAGGCATCACTCAGAGTCACAGTGACAGGACTTCCATATTTTAGAGGCAACTATAATGAGGAATCACAGCTCTTATGGGTCAATGAATGTGTACATCATACGCTACATCCCCTTACGAAATGTTCTGAAATGAAAGTGTTAGGTGTCAAACTAAGGGAAAATATGTACAACCTAATTCTCATAAATTCCAAAGAAATGGTAGAAAAAGAAAGAAATGCTCTGACAGCGAATAGTACAATGGAAGAGAATATAATTCAAAGGAATGAGCACGTCAACAGAAAGCTCTGTCCAAAATGTGGTGTGTTGCACAAAACATACCCATTCTCAGAAAATACGCAGCAAAATAAAAATAAAGATAATCTGGTTCATTTGGAAGGGTATGTTGATGATCCGTGTAGCCAGGGATCATCCCGACGAAATCACCTACAGAAGGCGACCAAGATTTAATGGACAGTGAGACAAAATGGTCAACCTCTGTCATGAAAAGTCTGACATGTACACTGAAATTGCCTGCAGTTCGATGGATTTAATAAAGACTGCATGGGGTATCGCAGCAGAAAACACAGATTACAAACATAAACCTGTAACTATATCTCGGACCTTACAAACTGCAAGTTACATATTAGAGAAGATTTCTATTGAAAGGACTGAATGGGCCAATCTCACCAACAGCAACACTATCTCAAAGACACGCTCAACATCATGTATGTTTATTAATGATCTAATCCTAAGAGCAGCACATCACCACAAAAAAAGCTAACGGGTCCTCCATACCACCAGCAGTGGCTCACAAGTGACACAGTTGTCCATTGAACTGTAAGTTACCACAAAATTACAGGTATATGAAAACAGATAAATTTTAAATAAGTCAGATTGTTTTCAACGAATGCTAACGAAAGTAAACACAAAGAAAATTATTTATATGGACGTCAAATTGTTTCCAGCATCCCAGGCAAGAAAACTCGCATGGATTATATATTTTCTTTTATCAGTTACATGTTCGATTAGAGTGGATAATGCAGAGATGTTCTTCGCTGTCATGCAGAAGTCTAAGGAATGCACGGATTTCGTAGTGGTGGAATGAGTATTAGTAAAAGTCTGAATACGCAAATATTGCACCGCGAGGCGTGCAGGAAGAGTCAGTGAGATTCTGGAACGTACCGACGGGGATTTGAAGCCATGCCGACTCTAGTGTCATGGCTAACTGAACTAGGTGTCACGGTTGGTATGAGCAGTTCCTTCTCTAGATTGTCGCACAGATGACAAAGTGGTAGATATCCAAATAGATGATAGAGGGATAGAAAAACAATTAAAATCGCTCAAAAGAGGAAAGGCCGCTGGACCTAATGGGATACCAGTTGGATTTTATACAAAGTATGCGAAGGAACTTGCCCCATTCTTGCTGCGGTGTACCGTAGGTCTCTAGAAGAGCGTAGCGTTCCAAAAGATTGGAAGAGGGCACAAGTCATCCCCGTTTTCAAGAAGCGACGTCGAACAGATGTGCAGAACTATGGACATATATCTCTAACGTCGATCAGTTGTAGAATTTTGGAACACGTATTATGTTCGAGTGTAATGACTTTTCTGGAGACTAGAAATCTACTTTGCAGGAATCAGCATGGGTTTCGAAAAAGACGATCGTGTGAAACCCAGCTCGCGCTATTCGTCGACGAGACTCAGAGGGTCATAACATACGGGTTCCCAGGTAGATGCCGTGCACATTGACTTCCCCAAGGCGTTTGATACAGTTCCCAACAGTCGTTAAATGAACAAAGTAGGAGCATGTGGACTATCAGACCACTTGTGTGACTGGATTGAAGAGTTCCTAGATAACAGAACACAGCATGTCATTCTCAATGGAGAGAAGTCTTCCGAAGTAAGAGTGATTTTGCGTGTGTCATGTCGCTTCTAGTATAATATATTTGTCCAATGAATACCCGTTTATCATCTGCATTTCTTCTTGGTGTAGCAATTTTCATGGCCAGTAGTGTATTTCACAGCTTTCTTCTTCGGGTTTCACCCAGCTCTCGGTCTAGAGAATTGCGAGATAGCTTCGATAATTTACTGTTGCAATTTTGACAGTCGAGGGGTGTCTACTTTGTACGCGACCTGATATCGTTGTCTGCATATCGACAGGCAAGCGTTCATGCGCCGGCCGATGTGACCGAGCGGTTCTAGACGCTTCAGTCCGGAACCGCGCTGCTGCTACGGTCGCAGGTTCGAATCCTGCCTCGGGCATGGATGTATGTGATGTCCTTAGCTTAGTTAGGTTTAAGTAGTTCTAAGTCTAGGGGACTGATGACCTCAGATGTTAAGTCCCATAGTGCTTAGAGCCATTTCAACCATTTTTGAGCGTTCATGAAAGGACCTCAATTTACCATCTAGCCTAAAAAAAGCTGTATGCACGTATCCTGCCACTGACCCTGCACTGAGCTTTCATATACCGCGTCGGGTACGATGGAAGGTGCTTCAACAGCAGAGGCTGTGGACGAAAGAATCAACACCAAAGGTGTCCCGTGCGATGCATTAGTTTCTCCGTCTCCTTCACACGCAGAAGCAGCAGCCTGCAGATGGTTGACCGTGGCCATAAGCGTCTTCAGCTGTTTGCGAACTGCAGCCAGCTCCTCCCGCGTCCGCAATTAGCACGCACACACTATCCATTCTACTACTAGCAACTTGGGAATTAGACTACGAAAACAGATAGAAAAAGCTAAATATGTGACTCTCTAGTCTCCTGGAGCTTCACCAACGGAGACTTGCAGCTCATTGAGCTGTGGTCAGCGGTTAATGGATGTCCAAAACCAAACAAACAAGTAACTCTTGCACTACAGATTGCGTGTAAGCACACGTTATCCTTACTGAAACGCATTACAGTACCTCACAAATAGAAAAATAAACAATAAGTTTAAGAATGAAACTTTGCAAGTGCATAAAAACACGGAAATAATTTAAAAATTAAAATGAGAACACAAACAGAAAAGCTAAACATGTTACTCGCTAGTCTCCTGGTGCTTCACCAACGAAGCCTGACCGCTGACTAATACGAAAAACTACAATTATGCACGAATTTCTTTAGAATCATACATACTGCATACAGAAGTAGGATGCACAACTACTGTGAAGTCTTCTGATCGGTGAGGTTCCTAAGCACGTACCATACAAGTCCAAAATGTACATACAATAACTCCCACTAATAGAGGCGGTCATTCACAGTACGAACGATGGCAGAGCCAATACATATGAAGTTTCTGCACATTGATTCCTGAAAGTGGGTGCACTGCGCGGTAGTCTGACTGTTGTATACAGGGTGGCCCATTGATCGTGACCGAGCCAAATATATCACGAAATAAGCGTCAAATGAAAACACTACAAAGAACGAAACTTGTCTAGCTTGAAGGGGGAAGCCAGATGCCGCTATGGTTGGCGCGCTAGATGGCGCTGCCATAGGTCAAACGGATATCAACTGCGTTTTTTTAAATAGGAACCCCTATTTTTATTACATATTCGTGTAGTACGTAAAGAAATATGTATGTTTTAGTTAGATCAGTTTTTTCGCTTTGTGATAGATGGCGCTGTAATAGTCACAAACGTATAAGTACGTGGTATCACGTAACATCCCGCCAGTGCGGACGGTATTTGCTTCGTGACACATTACCCGTGTTAAAATGGACCGTTTACCAATTGCGGAAAAGGTCGATATCGTGTTGATGTATGGCTATTGTAATCAAAATTCCGAACGGGCGTGTGCTATGTATGCTGCTCGGTATCCTGGACGACATCATCCAAGTGTCCGGGCTGTTCGTCGGATAGTTACGTTATTTAAGGAAACAAGAATTGTTCAGCCACATGTGTTTTAGCTGCTGTCGCGGCTAATCCGCACATCAGTAGCAGACAAATTGCGCGAGAATCGGGAATCTCATAAACGTCGGTGTTGAGAATGCTACATCAACATCGATTGCACCCGTACCATATTTCTATGTACCAGGAATTGCATGGCGACGACTTTGAACGTCGTGTACAGTTCTGCCACTGGGAACAAGAGAAATTACGGGACCATCGTTTTTGCACGCTTTCTATCTAGCGACGAAGCGTCATTCACCGACAGCGATAACGTAAACCGGCGTAATATGCACTATTTGGCAACAGAAAGTCCATGATAGCTGAGATAAGTGGAACATCAGTGACCTTGGCGGGTTAATGTATGGTGCGGCATTATTGGAGGAAGGATTGGCCCCCATTTTATCGATGGCAGTCTAAATGGTGCGATGTATGCTGATTTCCTACGTAATGTCTACCGTTGTTACTACAAGATGTTTCACTGCATGACAGAATGGCGATGTACTTCCAACATGATGGATGTCCGGTACATTGCTCGTGTGCGGTTGAAGCGGTATTGAATAGCATATTTCATGATAGGTGGATTGGTCGTCGAAGCACCATACCATGGCCCGCACGTTCACCGGATCTGGCGCCCCCGGGTTTCTTTCTGTGGGGAAAGTTGAAGGATATTTGCAATCATGATCCACCGACAACGCCTGACAACATGCGTCAGCGCATTGTCAATGCATGTGCGAACATTACGCAAGGCGAACTACTCGGTGTTGAGAGGAATGTCGTTACACGTATTGCCAAATGCATTGAGGTTGACGGACATCATTTTGAGCATTTATTGCATTAATGTGGTATTTACAGGTAATCACGCTGTAACAGCATGCGTTCTCAGAAATGAAAAGTTCACAAAGGTACATGTATCACATTGAAACAACCGAAATAAAATGTTCAAACGTACCTACGTTCTGTATAGTAATTTAAAAAACCTACCTGTTACCAACTGTTCGTCTAAAATTGTGAGCCATATGTTTGTGACTATTACAGCGCCATCTATCACAAAGAGAAGAAAGTGGTCCAACTAAAAGATTCATATTCCTTTACGTACTACACGAATATATAATAAAAAATGGGAGTTCCTATTTTTAAAAAAGGCAGTTGATATCCGTTTGACCTATGGCAATGCCATCTAGCGGGCCAACCATAGCGCCATCTGGTTTCCCTCTTCTCGCTAGACAAGTTTCGTTCTTTGCCACTGCTTTACACCAAAATATAGCTACCTGCTTAGTCACACTTTATTGCAACTATACTTGATTCAAATTTTCAGTGCGCCATATGATGTTAATATAATTGTTACTGACATATTATTCATTTTATCTCACCACTATGTAGCTCCCAGTATATAGCACAGTATTATATAATACCATATAAGTAGTATTCACACAAGCTGGTTGCTATATCTGTCAACTTCCTCTGTAATATTATATGCTCATAAAGTAAGATTTATCTTTGTGTTTCAATTTTCATTATGTTATGTCTATTCTTTAAAAACAGTCATACTGTGAAATCAGATCCATCTGTAAATTGTAATATCTCTGAGAGAGAACATTTCTGGCACTGTTGTATTTGTAAAACTGCAATCTTTGTGTCAATTTCACATGTGGCAAGTACTTTTTCGTGTGTGTGTGTTGTGCTTTGCACAATATGGCGATGTGCAAATCATATAAGTGCTGCATATATTTTGGAATATTTGAAAAATACAATCCTGCACCTTCGCAACAAAATCGTGTGGAATTTTCGATGTAAGTACCATAACCAGTTAACCCCACAAATTTGTTTACTCTGTATTTCACTATTTGGAGGTGATTTATGTTCACATAGAGCGCTTCTAACACTGTATTCTACCGTAGGGCACCAACACACCAAGAATATTTCGCCACAGTGGAAGAATAAAAATCGAAAATTGACGATTATGTAAAGTGTATCTCGCAAATCTTGTGAATACCCGACTAATGATGAACTTGTCAATTCGAAACCGGTTTCGGCGCTATTTACTTAAATAAATAACAGTATAAATATTGGAGGCTGGTTGCTGTCTTCTTCTTTGTAAGAATTTACCTACATCAATTGTACACAGCCACAGTCTCACCATGTCAGTTTTAGACAAAATAGCATTCAATAATTGTTTCTGGAAAAACTTTATTGTTCAGTGCATGTGGGTACTGCAAGGCAAACGAGTGGCTAAAGATGTTCACAATGCAAGGATTGCGTGGGATTATAAAAATGAGGTATGATGTTTGCCTATAAGTAAGCCATATAAACTGATCATTGTCCTTTCACGGAAAATACAAACTGGTAGATAAAACACAGAATGCTGTGACAGACTCTAGCAATATACAAGATAATTGGGCAAATTAATTTCTTAATTATTTTTAAAAGTATTATACGCTCTCCAAAGGACATTGTTCCATTTGTCATTATGTATGTTTGCTTCATTAATATGATGTATGTAGTTTTTGCACTTGTTATAAATAGTAAATTTAGTCGTTTTTGTACTTGTTACAAATAGTATATGAAATGTGTGGTTATTATATTTATTATTAATAAAATTTGAAATATGTCGTTTTTCTATGTGTTATTAATGGTAAAACGGCGTTTTGTACTTGTTATGAATAGATTATGAAATATGTCACTTTTGCACTTGTTGTTAATAATACATGAAATGTATGGTTTTTGCTGTTGTTGTTAATGTAATACGAAATATGTCATTTTTTTTACTTGTTATTAATAGTATATCAAAAATTTTGTTTATGAACCTGTTATTAATAGTATATGAAACATATGGTTTTTCTACTTGTTATTAATAGTAAATAAGTCGTTTCTGTACTTGTTACTAATAGTATTTGAAGTATGTCGTTTTTGTACTTGTTATTAACAATATATCAAATATGTGGTTCTTATACTCACTACAGATACTCTATGAAATATGTGTTTTTTGCACTTGGTATTACTAGTATATGAAACACGTGGCCATTGCTTGTTGTTAGTACATGGTTTTTGTACTTGTTATTAATATTAAATGAAACACGTCGTTTTTGTACTTGTTATTAATAATGTATGAAATATTTAATTTTTTACTTGTTATTAAAAGAATATGTAATATATTGGTTTTGTACTTGTTATAACTGGATTATGAAAATGTGGTTTATGTACTGGTTGTCAATAGCGTACGTATATGTCGTTTTTATACTTGTTATTAATAGCCTATGAAATATGCGGTTTTTGTAGTTATTACTAGTGTATAAGTAGTATACTCTGTCTAAGCTCTCACCAGTCAATGTGAATTGGCGTTGTGATGACCTGGTTGGTTTCTTGTTGCGAACAACCTGTGGACCTTCGGTCCCTAAAGTATCAAATCACCAAATGTAACTTATTGTACTACCGATGTTCATTTCGCTATTCGCTTTTTCATCGTCTTGTTTCTGATCAGTGTGGCGCTTATACTGAATATGTGGTGAAACCTTTTGATGATGTGTCTGCTGCTGGAGAACTTACATATTCTGCGTGAGTCAACCAAGACAGGCCACTCAAGATACACCCAGAATGAAAAAATATGTCCAGGTGGGGTTTACACCAAGTTACAGCTGACAATATGACTAACTTCCTAAGTCTTATTTATCGTTTACAGACACTGAATTACGATACCAGATTTTTTTCCTAATGGAGCTATATACATTTCTCTGTGGCATTTGAAAGAACTTTCTAAGAGAACTTCATCGACATAAGATGTCTGGGACTTGATCAAATTCTATCAATACAACAGAGCCACAAATCATAATCCCATCATCAGGTAAAGAGGTTCCATATACGTCTGCCACTTTATACCCAATTTTAGGAAGCACGTAACTCAAGTGCGGTTAGTGTGTTTATTATTACGGCTGTCGTCCCAGGTACACAAAATGTTGACCTTGAGCATTGCTATAAACTGATCCTGGTTCAACAATAGTGCACTTTAAATTTCATCTGAAGGAGTCGTCGATGTTTCCTAATAGACCTCTTGCTTTAATATTCACCACAGGCAAAAGTATAGAATTGTTAAGTTTAGTGAATGTGTATAGCATTTAGCGTTTTCTGAATGACCGTTCCAATGCTCTCCAAATGTTCGTGTAAGAGGTTCATTCATTACATGTGCGGAATGGGAGGGACATCCGTCATGTTCGTACGACACCGATTGCTTTACGTCCGATAAGATGTTTTTCAATTATTTCGGCAGCAGCATATCTTAGGAACTCGAGATACTTGAGTGTATTTAAAGTCTCATCAGTAAAATAGGGTCTAACCCTGCAGGTTTTGAAAACCACACACCAGACATTGGTAGACCGACAGCGTAAGCTTCCTTAAGTAAGCATGGATTTTCAGCTGACGAATAATGCATATTGCGAAGATTGACTTGCCTATAGTTTGTAAACGATGTTTCTTCCTGAAACAAAATTTTGCATAGATACGCCGCATAACATTGCCATTTTCGTTGACAACATTTGGAGAATATGGAAGTTATTGCCACGAAGGCGTAGATACAGCGAAATGTCCAGAGAATGAAATGCAATGGGCTGTACTATCCACAGAAAACACGTTTGATTAGTCCCTCTCGTATTTCCGAGATTTCTCTTAATGACATTTGCATTGAGTGTTACTGCTGCTAAAATGTTAATTTCATTTCTTTCGTCAGTTTTTCTTCTTTTTGCCCTGACGTATTTTGTTCTCCACACTTCCAGATTCTAGAACATTTTGGAAACGTTTGCAAGGACAGGTGGTGCATGCGTGGAACAGTGGTTTGCGGCGGTGAAATTTTTAAACCTTTTGATCATGTACGATACATGTTATGTCACTGATGTTCTCCACAAACTTCTCTCAAAGGCCACAGAAAATGAGTATAATTTCATTAAAAGAAAAGAAAAGTCGGTGTCGTGATTCAGTGACTGTAAGCGATAAAAATTACTTGCAATCGTTAGGAAACTCGCCATATCGTTCGCTATAGCTTAGTGGAAATCATACTACGATGTATACATTTATTCTAGATGTACTTGGGGTGGCCTGTCTTGTGCGCACGCGTTTGGAATTAGAGAGAGAGAAAGTGCTAGAAAAAAAGGGAGAGGTAATTGAGAAGCAGATGTTTTTGGATATTCTGGATATTAGAGGATGTTTGAATACTATGTTCTAATCCACAACGTTTTGCAAATAATGTTTTGTTTTACGGTGTTACATCTTCATTCATAACTTCCTTTCATTGTATCACTACTGTTAGTGACAATCCTCCTCTATTGTAAGTCTTCGATAGACACTATTGATTTCTCTGAAGCTGTAGAGATCGGTTTCATCATTATTTGCGTGGTTCTTTTCCATTATTAAATGATCTTCAAAAGCGAAGTGTATACCGTACTCTCACTTTTTAAGGCTCTGAGGTGTTCATAATATCTAATATTAAAATTTCTGTGTGTCTGACCTATGTAGACATTTTGGCATGAACAACATATTAAGTCATACAGCCCAGCCTTGGACTATTTCTCTGTGGAGGTGTTCCTAGCGTTTGGATTTTTCTGTACTGTGTTGTTTACGCGAAATGAAGTTTTTTGTCCTGGTTTCTTGAGACTATTCCGCACCCTGTAGACGTTTTCGTTACTGTATCTCAGTACGTGCCATACTGCGTTCTTTTTAATGTCTTTCTGATTCCCTATGTTCTCTGTGTTTGTCATGTAATGATGTTCCTGGGCCTTTGTTGTGGGTGTTAATTTACCCTTTGTTTGTTCTTTGTTAATTTATTTACTGATTTGTTGTTAAGTATGTTTATTTTTGTGTGTTGAACCCATTCCCTCTGGGTATCTGGTATATTGTGCGTAGTTCCCATGTGTAGTGGAATTTGTCCACTAGAGTAAGTCTGTGTAGTACGCATTTGAAACATGCGTGTTTGTGTGTCAGTAGGGATTCAACTGTTTGTGAATGGTTCTCTTAGTACTTGTGACTGTTGGGTTCTTGCATATTGAAAAATTTCGTTTTTTTCTGATTCTCTCTACATTTTTTCTAGCGCACTCTCTCATTGAGTCTCTCTCTCTCTCTCTCTCTCTCTCACACACACACACACACACACACACACACACACCTACACGTCATATGTGTTCTCCCCCCCGGCAGACACGTATAAAGCGTTTTCCCCAAACATTCAAAATTAGCTTCACACTGAACAAAAACAAAACGGTAAACAAGTGTGCGGCGAAAATAACATAGTCCCTCTCTATGAGTCTGGTGACGTAAGTGTATTCTTAGACCCCTTTTTGTGTAAAAATCGTATGAAAACTGATGAGAGTGAAGTATAACACACCATTGTGCACAAGTGAACGAAAACAAATCACAAACCGGGTCTCACGATAAAGTATTTCCAAAAATAAGCAAATTCTTTACGATTACTTTGCAGATGACATGCTGTCAAACGATGCAAACCAATTTCACAAGCACACTGGATTGGTATTCGAAAGGACGACGGTTCAAATTCGAGTGCGGACATTCAGATTTAGGTTTCTCGTGATTCACGTACATCGCTTAAGAAAGACGCCGGGATGGTTACTTTGAAAGAGCACTACCGGTTTCCTTCTTCATTCCTCTGTAATGAGAGCCTGTTCTCCATCTCTAATGGCCTCCTTGTAGACGCAACGTCTTCCTTCTTTTTCAATTAAAACAAATTAAATAAAATGCATATGTTATAATTTCTACGGCTGAAATTGAAAAATAACCAGGCAGTACGTATGATATATTACAAAAATAAATCAAGACCAACGGAAAATGATACATAAGTGCCGAAAAATATTTGACTAATTAGAAAAAGGAATGCACTGTGTTTTGGAGAAGGCGGAGGTTAAAAACCCAAATCTAGTTCTCAAACACGGGAAATTCATGTCAACAGGAGTTTCCAAACCGTACAAGATGCGTGTCTCGCAGCAATAACGTTTAAAGTAAGACTACCTTTTTTTTCTTTTTTTCTGTGTATTACATCTGATGTCAAACATTATTACGTCCTTTGATGAATTAGTATTCATGTTGATCTGATAATTCTTACTGTCTCTTTCGTTGTCGTCGTTCCCCCTGTCTCCCTTGCAGCCCAACTTTTAATGTGCCACTATAGTACTATAACATAGGTAACATATTACTATGTAATAATAAAACATTCAAATCGGCGAACAGCACATTGGTTTGGCATATCGTACAAGGAACTGCAAGTCAAAAAACTGTAGACTTTAGAAAGCATTCCTCCTAAAATTTAACAAGTATATGTGTCACGCAATTAAATTAAACACCTTAGTAGCAAAAAACTCTCAACTTTGTTGATGCCATAACTGGCACAACATAAAACAAAAGAGTGCTCTTACAATTATCAGTATCTTACTAACCACTACAATTGTCTGTAAGCTTGGACTGTACAAGCGTATAACTGAAGGGAATGCTGGTTCTTTGAGTCTTTTCCGTCTACTTCCGGGAAGTGACTCTTTCTGTTGTTAGTGGAGTGTGCTTCCCTTAGCTTCCTGCGGTTTGCCGTTTCAGACTGTCGTTAGCAGGCATCCTGTGAAAACGCGCCTGCATGTTGCCTTTCAGGTTGCAACCTCATCCATGTAGTCTAGCTGCAACGTATCCTATGTTAAACGTGGCTTATACGTTCTAGAAATCCTTGCCATTCTCGAGAGTCTTAGTTTCCGTGCTAAATTATGATTTATGTGAAAATATAAATGAGTCTAGTAAAACATTTTTGCCGGCCGGGGTGGTCGAACGGTTCTAGGCGCTACAGTCTGGAACCGCGCGACCGCTGCGGTCGCAGGTTCTAATCCTGCCTCGGGCATGGATGTATGTGCTGTTCTTAGGTTAGTTAGGTTTAAGTAGTTCTAAGTTCTGGGGGACTGATGACCTCAGAAGGTAAGTCGCATAGTGTTCAGAGCCATTTTGAAAACATTTTTGGGGGATTATGACTCCCCTCCCCCTCGGATCTTCGAAGGTTGCGTTCTGGTTTTTACCTTACTATTATGTAACGCTTCCAGCTTGACTGAATATAACAGTAGTTGTTTCAAAATGTACCAAGCAAAAAAGTATGATTGTTTTTTATCTGCGCGAGAAATAGTCCGGAAACAACTTCACAGTTACGGTTTAGCGGAGCGGCAAACTGAATTCTGCGGCACTGCCATTGTCAGGGACACCGGACAAGGCAGCCTACCAAGCGGTAACGAGCTACCGCTACCGGCCAATCCGGTGGTTGCTTTGGAAGATATTACACATCATCTCATGTCACGTACATTTCAAAACATATTTGGTTCAACTTTTATTATGTCCATCGATATGAAAAATATAAAACGTGGTAAAATTCATTAAATCCGTTGACATTATCTGATACGAAATTTCTTGGGTAGCCCAAGTGCTATAGATGGTATCAAAATTTTTAAAGTTTATTTCCTTCTTACATTTTGAGGAGAATTAAGCTGTGGCATTTATTACTATTTATTGTTATTTGCATTGATAAGGATTTTCTCAGTAGACCTGTTTTCGTCGTCTCTAAATCTTTTCATTCGGCTGCAGCTGTATACCACTCGCATTTTCTATGGGATCTTCTACAGCCTTCTCCAATATTATTTCTAGTAACCTGACTGACTTCCGTGGACTACGAGGGACTTTTTACTCGGTTTTATTGACTGAGTCTTCAGCTCCTCTTCGCATTCCAGAGCAATCATCTCCTGGATAGCCGATGGGAACCTCTCTCACGATATTGTTTGTACCACTATCCAATGTAAATCCTAGGGGGAGCACGTCTGAACGCCTATCGTACCACTACGGCGATGTTTACGCTATTTTATTCTATCGCATGACACACACATTACCTTAGCAAAACGCATTACACAGATAATATTTAATTAACTGTTCTTGTTGTTGTTGTTGTGAACTTAAGTTCGAAGATTGGTTTCATGCAGCTCTCTACACTACTCTATCCTGTGCAAGGTTCATCTCCGAATAACTACTGCAACGTACTTCCTTTTGAACCTGCTTACTGTTTTCACCTCTTGGTCCCCTTCTATATTTTTTACCCCCCACGCTTCCCTCCAATACTAAATTGGTTGCACCTTGCTATCTCATGATGTGTCCTGAACCAATCCTTACTTTTAGTCAACTTGTGGCATAAATTTGTTTTCTCGCCTATTCTGTTCAGTACTTTCTCATTGGCTATATAATTTTCCCGTCAAAATTTCAGCAATCTTCTGTAATAAATAATTCCAAAAACCTCTATTATCTTGTTGGCTGAAATGTATGTCGTCCACGTTTTACTTTCATACAAGGCTACACTCCAGACAGATACCTTCAGAAAAGACATCCTAACTTTTAAATCTACAGGGTGGTCCATTGATAGTGATCGGGCCAAATATCTCACGAAATAAGCATCAAATGAAAAAACTGCAAAAAACGAAACTCGTCTAGCTTGAAGGGGGAAACCAGATGGCGCTATGGTAGGCCCGCTAGATGGCTATGCCATAGGTCAAACGGATATAAACTGCGTTTTTTTAAAAACAGGAACCTCCATTTTTGATTACATATTCGTGTAATACCTAAAGAAATATGAATGTTTTAGTTGGACCAGTTTTTTCACTTTATGATAGATGGCTGTGTAATAGTCACAAACCTATAAGTACGTGGTATCACGTAACAGTCCGCCAGTGCGGACGGTATTTGCTTCGTGATACATTACCCGTGTTAAAATGGACCGTTTACCAATTGCGGAAAAGGTCGATATCGTGTTGATGTATGGCTATTGTGATCAAACTGCCCAACGGGCGTGTGCTATGTATGCTACTCGGTATCCTGGACGACATCATCCAAGTGTCCGGACCGTTCGCCGGATAGTTACGTTATTTAAGGAAACAGGAAGTGCTCAGCCACATGTGAAACGTCAACCACGACCTGCAACAAATGATGATGCCCAAGTAGGTGTTTTAGCTGCTGTCGCGGCTAATCCGCACATCAGTAGCAGACAAATTGCGCGTGAATCGGGAATCTCATAAACGTCGGTGTTGAGAATGCTACATCAACATCCATTGCACCCGTACCATATTTCTATGCACCAGGAATCGCATGGCGACGACTTTCAACGTCGTGTACAGTTCTGCCACTGGGCACAAGAGAAATCAGGAGACGATGACAGAATTTTTGCACGCGTTCTATTTAGCGATGAAGTGTCATTCACCAACAGCGGTAACCTAAAGCAGCATAATATGCACTGTTGGGCTACGGAAAATCCACGATGACTGCGACAAGTGGAACATCAGCGACCTTGGCGGGTTAATGTATGGTGCAACATTATGGGAGGAAGGATAATTGGCCCCCATTTTATCGATGGCAATCTAAATGGTGCAATGTATGCTGATTTCCTACGTAATGTTCTACCGATGTTACTACAAGATGTTTCAATGCATGACAGAATGTACTTCCAACATGATGGATGTCCGGCACATAGCTAACGTGCGGTTGAAGCGGTATTGAATAGCATATTTCATGACAGGTGGATTGGTCGTCGAAGCACCATACCATGGCCCGCACGTTCACCGGATTTGACGTCCCCGGATTTCTTTCTGTTGGGAAAGTTTAAGGATATTTGCTAACGTGATTCACCGACAACGTCTGACAACATGCTTCAGCGCATTGTCAGTGCATTTGCGAACATTACGGAAGGCGAACTACTCGCTGTTGAGAGGAATGTCGTTACACGTATTGCCAAATGCATTGAGGTTGACGGACATCATTTTGAGCATTTATTGCATTAATGTGGTATTTACAGATAATCACGCTGTAACAGAATGCGTTCTCAGAAATAATAAGTTCACAAAGGTACATGTATCACATTTGAGCAATCGAAATAAAATGTTCAAACGTATCTACGTTTTGTATTTCAATTTAAAAAACCTCCCTTTTACCAACTGTTCGTCTAAAATTGTGAGCCGTATGTTTGTGACTATTACAGCGCCATCTATCACAAAGCGAAACAAGTGGTCCAACTGAAACATTCATATTTCTTTACGTACTACGCGAATATGTAATAAAAAATGGGTGTTCCTATTTTAAAAAACGCAGTTGATATCCATTTGACTTATGGCAGCGCCATCTAGCGGGCCAACCATAGCGCTATCTGGTTTCCCCCTTCAAGCTAGACAAGTTTTGTTCTTTGTATTTTTTTTTTTACTCTTATTTCGTGAGATATTTGACCTGGTCACGATCAATGGCACACCCTGCATATTCAATGTTAACACATTTCTCTTCTTCAGAAACTCTTTTCTTGCCATTGTCAGTCTTCATTTCATATCCTCTCTATTTGAACCATCGTCAGTTATTTTGGTGCCCAAATAGGAAAACCTAGCTACTACTCTTAGTGTCTCATTTCCTAATCTAGTTCTCTCATCCTCGTTGCTTTTTCTATGTTCATCTTTTATCCTCCTTTCAAGACACAATAATAAGCAATGATAGAGATGGATGGCTTAATAATACTTCCAGTCGATTGTGACACTTAAAATTCTTCTTTTTATTCTGTCTGGGGGCTGTGGCTGTTCTCTACTGCTGATACTGATGCTTCATGCTGATTGTCCAACGTACAGAGAACGATTAATGAGTCCATCTCATAATGATGGCTACCATCCACAGATGGATGTGGGCCTAAGACACAACTTGGAGTGGTGGTAGGTTATAATATTCGGCGGCCATGACGACGTATGTGAGCCATAAATTATAGTAATTTAGCCAATAAGATAAAGCCCCCATCACCAAACCGGACTAGAGGAGTAGACTTACATAAACATAACATAGGAGCAAAAATGTGTGGGTTGTTCACATTAGAGTCAAAATTGGACTTTATAAATATAACGTAAGAAAGCAATCAGCCGTTTGTTTACGTAAGGATGCTAAGCCAAGTGACAACAATGGACTCATGCTGCTGAAATGCATCCAGTGTTCCTACTGTGACATCTAGACCTTTTGCAAGTTGTTCCCTTTCTTTGAACCAGAAAACATATTATTGTTTCTTTTATTAAAACAGGAGACAAAGGCTCAACTAGGTGTAATTTGCGTCCTGTGACTAGAAAAAAGTTAATAAAAAAGTCACATTTCGTGAACGGTGTCTGGAATACTTTTCTACATGCGACTATTGCTTGGGATTTGCGTTTTCCTCCATGCATTATTTTCTTTGACTGAACCCAACATACACTGATGGACCAAAACTTTTTGACCACCTGCTTAATAGCATATTGGTCCATCTTTAGACTGCAATACAGCAGTGATTCTGCGTAGTATGCATTAGGTTTGCAGAGCTATGTAATACCAGATATCTAGCACGTAATTCTCATAAATCACGAGCTAGACGTTTGTGGGCGCGAAGCCGCCATCCGATAGCGTCCCTGATATGCTCCATCCTGTTCAGATCAAGTGAATTAGATGGCCAAGATATCAACGTGAGCACACTATTATGCTTCCAAAACTACTGTATCACCTTCTGACATGTACAGCTATTGAGCTGCAAGATGCCATCGCCACAGGGGAAGAAACGGAGAATGAAGGGATGTAGGTGGTGCCCAACATACAGTGCACTGCAGAACAGCAGCTATGAGAATACGAGCACAGGCTGCACTGCTGCCAGATTTCCACTTATTTCATCGATGGCATCACCTTGCGACATTGCCAGGTTTCTCTCCCAACTCCTCCTCAATTCCTCTGACGTTCCAGACCAATTTTCTGGCTAATAAAGTGATGGGATATTCAAAAATTGGCGAGATATTAAAAAAAATACCTTATGGGCAACTATCCTATTGGCTGAATATCAAAGATGGCTGACCAGGAGGTACGAGCACTGCTCTATGACGTCACAATCTAAGTTAAAGGACATAGAGATACAAGCGCAGCCCTATGACGTCAGAATCCAAGATAGCTGACCTGTAGCAGGCACCAGAGGCGTGCACCAAGCCCACATGGCCCACCTGGGACCGTAGCCACGACTGCCGGGCGAGTCCAACTCGCGCTGGCTCGTCAGCTGGTGGAGCAGCACCTAGGCCAGACGGGCCGTGTGGCTGCCACCAGGGATCAAGTACACCTGGGCGTCTGTTCAGTTTCGATTTGAAAGAGCGTGGATTACTGCTAACATTTTTGAATTCTTGTGGTAACTTATTGAAAATGGATGCAGTAGTATATTGCATACCTTTCTGCATAAGAGTTAAAAAAAAGTCCGATCCAAATGCAGGTTGGATTTCTGCCAACTATTAACTGAGTGAAAGCTGCTTATTCTTTGGAATAAGCTGATATTGTTAACAAGAAACGGTAGTAAAGAATACATATATTGTGAGGCCAATGTCAAAATACCCAGACTAGTGAACAGGGGTCGACATGAGGTTCACGAACTTACACCACTTATTGCCTGAAACGCCAGTTTCAGAGTCAAAACTATCCATTTAGAATGGGAAAAGTTACCCCAAAATACACTCCTGGAAACGGAAAAAAGAACACATTGACACCGGTGTGTCAGACCCACCATACTTGCTCCGGACACTGCGAGAGGGCTGTACAAGCAATGATCACACGCACGGCACAGCGGACACACCAGGAACCGCGGTGTTGGCCGTCGAATGGCGCTAGCTGCGCAGCATTTGTGCACCGCCGCCGTCAGTGTCAGCCAGTTTGCCGTGGCATACGGACCTCCATCGCAGTCTTAAACACTGGTAGCATGCCGCGACAGCGTGGACGTGAACCGTATGTGCAGTTGACGGACTTTGAGCGAGGGCGTATAGTGGGCATGCGGGAGGCCGGGTGGACGTACCGCCGAATTGCTCAACACGTGGGGCGCGAGGTCTCCACAGTACATCGATGTTGTCGCCAGTGGTCGGCGGAAGGTGCACGTGCCCGTCGACCTGGGACCGGACCGCAGCGACGCACGGATGCACGCCAAGACCGTAGGATCCTACGCAGTGCCGTAGGGGACCGCACCGCCACTTCCCAGCAAATTAGGGACACTGTTGCTCCTGGGGTATCGGCGAGGACCATTCGCAACCGTCTCCATGAAGCTGGGCTACGGTCCCGCATACCGTTAGGCCGTCTTCCGCTCACGCCCCAACATCGTGCAGCCCGCCTCCAGTGGTGTCGCGACAGGCGTGAATGGAGGGACGAATGGAGACGTGTCGTCTTCAGCGATGAGAGTCGCTTCTGCCTTGGTGCCAATGATGGTCGTATGCGTGTTTGGCGCCGTGCAGGTGACCGCCACAATCAGGACTGCATACGACCGAGGCACACAGGGCCAACACCCGGCATCATGGTGTGGGGAGCGATCTCCTACACTGGCCGTACACCACTGGTGATCGTCGAGGGGACACTGAATAGTGCACGGTACATCCAAACCGTCATCGAACCCATCGTTCTACCATTCCTAGACCGGCAAGGGAACTTGCTGTTCCAACAGGACAATGCACGTCCGCATGTATCCCGTGCCACCCAACGTGCTCTAGAAGGTGTAAGTCAACTACCCTGGCCAGCAAGATCTCCGGATCTGTCCCCCATTGAGCATGTTTGGGACTGGATGAAGCGTCGTCTCACGCGGTATGCACGTCCAGCACGAACGCTGGTCCAACTGAGGCGCCAGGTGGAAATGGCATGGCAAGCCGTTCCACAGGACTACATCCAGCATCTCTACGATCGTCTCCATGGGAGAATAGCAGCCAGCATTGCTGCGAAAGGTGGATATACACTGTACTAGTGCCGACATTGTGCATGCTCTGTTGCCTGTGTCTATGTGCCTGTGGTTCTGTCAGTGTGATCATGTGATGTATCTGACCCCAGGAATGTGTCAATAAAGTTTTCCCTTCCTGGGACAATGAATTCACGGTGTTCTTATTTCAATTTCCAGGAGTGTATAATGCCATACAACATAAGCGAATGAAAATAAGCAAAGTAGACTAATCTTCGTGTCGAACGATCACTTGCTTCAGATACCGTTCGAATAGTAAAAATACCAGCATTAAGTCTTTGAACAAGATCCTCAACGTGGGTTTTCCACGACAGTTTACTATTTATCTGAACACCTAGAAATTTGAACTGTTCAGTTTCACTAATCATATGCCCATTCTGTGAAATTAAAACGTCGGGTTTTGTTGAACTGTGTGTTAGCAAGTGTAAAAACTGTGTCTTACTGTGATTTAGCGTTAGTTTATTTTCTACAAGCCATTATCTTAGGTCACGAACTGCACTACTTGAAACCGAGCTAATGTTGCACACAACATCCTTTACTACCAAGCTAGTGTCATCAGCAAACAGAAATATTTTAGAGTTACCCATAATACTAGAGGGCACATCATTTACATAAATAAGGAACAGGAGTGGCCCCAGCAGTGACCCCTGGGGCACCCCCATTTGACTCTTCACCACTCAGACCCCACATCACAGCTATTCTCAACCCTGTGAACAATGACCTTTTGCTGTCAGTAATTAAGGAAGAGGTGAACCAATTGTGAGCTACTCCCCATATTCTGTAATGGTCCAACTTCCGGAGCAATATTTTGTGATCAACACAATCAGACGCCTTAGTTAAATCAAAAAATATGCGTAACGTTCGAAACTTTTTGTTTAACCCATCTAGTACATCGCAGAGAAAAGAGAACATAGCATTTTCAGTTATTAAACGACTTCTTAAGCCGAACTGAACATTTGATAGCAAATTATGTGATATAAAATGATCAATTATACTTAGATACACAGCCTTTTCAATAACTTCAGCACACACTGATTGCATAGGAATAGGTCTAATATTGTCTACATTATCCGTTTCTCTCTTTTTATAAAGCGACTTTACTACTGAGTACTTTAATCGTTCAGGAAACTGAGCATTCCTAAAAAGAATGCACTATGTTGTGCTGAAAGTAATTGTAATCTCTCAGAGCATTGTGATGTCATCACTTATGTGAATGCCTGTGTTGCTTGCGACACCCTGACATGCTACTGCTCTTTATAATCAGTGAAGAGTTGCGTCTGTGGGAAATATGAACCCTGCAAAAAAACTTGTGACGTCACACTAGTTGCCTTGATCGACATACTTGTACACTGTGAATGCTCAGCTACATTAGGGGCCAGATGGGAAATCAGTATGTCAGTGAAAAGATACTTCAGTAAGTCCAAAACATCGCCATATGTTATCTAGATCTTGGCTCTACTTAAATGTGCAAATTGGTGTGATGTAGTAAGTGGATCCCGAATAGAGATGGTCACTGCAACTCGTATCACCTGTAGTGCTATGTGTTGTGACACTCACCACAGGGACCATATATCTCGATGGCCCTACTAAGTGTGCGAAGTAGCTATGACCCCAAGAGATTTTAAAAAGGAGGGCAGTGATATAACGTCTTCTTGTTTTTTGCAATGAAAGTTCTTGCTGGAAAGACAGAAGATGAGAAAATGAAATCTACAAGACATAACAGGGTTGAATACAATTGGTGGTGTAGTATATCCATTTTGAAACGTGTCAGATGTGCTGAGTGTTAATTATTAGATATAGATGTTTGTCATTCCTGCAGGATTGCTACATGTTTTTGACAAACATGGGTGTGATTGTTTCAACAACATGATTACAGATTTGTACGCTCCTCAGAATGGGCTAGCATTTTGTCTGTGATGATCTAGATGTGGATGGCATGTTAAAATGCATTCTTCATACCTATAAACAGATGCTGATCTAGTGTTGGGGCTAGCACTGCAATCTCCCACATAAATTGCAATGAGCAACTCGATCAAAGGATGTAAGTCGGTCTAGGCAACTAGTGTGATTCTTTCAACGAAGTCGCTATCAAGAGGTGTGTTTCTCATGAAAACACCAGATAGATTGGCAGTGTATGATGCTGAAAGGGAAAGTCTCATTCCTTGTGGAAAGGTTGAAAAAAACGAGACCTGTCTCTGGAAGGATACAGCCATTCGTCAGCAACTATCATCATATGCTGTTATTACATACACAACATCACCTGTCATACATGTCAGTAGAATTGAAATTGAAAAGAAATCTTATGACATTAACTGAAATAACTAAACGCTAATGTCCTTTTGTGTGTGGTACACTTCAGCAAATATGTTGTTAGGAGAGCACATGTTTCCACATTATTTCTAAGTCGCTTATGTAGTTTCTTCCACAGGGATGTTTGTGCAAGAAGTATTTTGACAGTCACAGCTGTGTCACGAGATTAGCAGTGAAATGACCGTGTCTGTGGACCTGAGGAAATTCTGCAGGTCTGTTAGTGTGTGCAACATTAAAATATGTTCGACTCTAGTTAGACTTTGAAATACTTTCAACAATCGTCGAACTTTGAGTTATTTAAGATCCCAGGAACTTCAGTTTTATGAAGGCTACTCTGAAATAGTTCAAATAAATTTCAGACTTTGAATTCATTATCTGAAGAAGAAATATGGCGGGAACTTGAATAATTCTTCCTTAGATCAGTAGCTATTTAAACTTCATATGACTTGCTGTAGGTTATTGTATTGAGTAACTAATAAATGTAACGGATTGACGCTGACAACTTATGCTGTTGTACTATGGAGACTACGTGACACTTCCTTCAATATATGTACATGTTACAGCGTAACTGTAACGTACTACCCCATGCTACAAAAAACTATACCAAGTTGCCCCTATGTTACAGGAAAATTGCCAGCAAATCACTCCATGTTATAGTGAAACTGTAACGAAATGCTCTGTTACAGTGAAATTCTAAGAAATTTCTCAATTTGGAGTAAAATGTTGATACAACACCTCTGTAACAGTGAAATCCTAGCTAACTGCCCAATTTTAAAACAAAAATTTTAAGTAAATGGCCTATGTTAATGCAAAATTGTAACAAAATGTCACTATTACAGCAAAAAGTGTTGCAAATTATCCATTATAGCACTGTATTACAACAAATTACTTGTAGACTTCTGCAGGAGTTGCGGGGCAAACCATAGACGCAACATGACAGGTCAATACAAATTCTATGTCATTCACGGACCAATCATGTTGATATGGGGCTACTAACAGATTCAATGTCACAGCTATTACAAGAGTTTGGTGCTGTTATCAAAAATCCCTTGGATCCTACTCAGTCATATCCTACTAGGATTTTCCCCTGACATACAGCACTATAATGGTTGTGTGATATATTTATAGCTCACAAAATATTCCATAGCTGGTGCGGGCTGCACTATTGTTAGATTTCGCTTGTCCTATTCGTTTTTCCCATGATGTCACAATGGAAGTACATCACTTGAACTCAGTATAGAATCCAAGATGGATTCTTCTAAAAATCCAAGATGGCCATTAAGTTTAAAATCCAAGATGTCAATCCATACTTGTGAACCTTAGCACAGTTCAATATGTCAGAATCCAAGATCCTGGATGTTATCTATAATGTCAGAATCCAAGGTAGCTGCTGAAGATGTCTGAACTGGGGATATGGATGCAGCCTGGAATGTTGCCAGTCCAGAGCTACTCCAGTTTGTGTCATCTACCCCCACCATTCATCTTTAGTGCCCAGGCTTACAAGCCATCAAGTTGGCTTGGCACTCATGCTCTGTACGCCATAGTGGAAGGTTGCTCATCGTGAAGCTTCATCAGAGATCTGTCACCTGCAGCCAGGGGAGACTGACTCACACAGTCAATTGTAAGTATTATCCTATTCCTCTGTCTCACCGAGCGAGGTGGCGCAGTGGTTAGCACACTGGACTCGCATTCGGGAGGACGACGGTTCAATCCCGCGTCCGGCCATCCTGATTTAGGTTTCCCGTGATTTCCCTAAATTGCTCCAGGCAAATGCCGGGATGGTTCCTTTGAAAGGGCATGGCCGACTTCCTTCACCGTCCTTCCCTAATCCGATGAGACCGATGACCTCAGTGTTTGGTCTCTTCCCCCAAACAATCCAATCCAATCCTCTGTCTCAATGTTTATTGTTATTCGTTGATCATATATGTACACATTTTGATGGGTTTTACTTATTTCTCCCTCAGTACAACAGCTCCTTTGTATACAGGGTGGTCCATTGATAGTGACCGGGCCAAATATCTCACGAAATAAGCATCAAACGAAAAAACTACAAAGAACGAAACTCGTCTAACTTGAAGGGGGAAACCAGATGGCCCAATGGTTAGCCCGCTAGATGGCGCCGCCATAGGTCAAACGGATATCAACTGCGTTTTTTTAAATAGGAACCCCCATTTTTATTACATATTCGTGTAGCACGTAAAGAAATATGAATGTTTTAGATGGACCACTTTTTTCGCTTTGTGATAGATGGCGCTGTAATAGTCACAAACGTATAAGTACGTGGTATCACGTAACATTCCCCCAGTGCTGACGGTATTTGTTTCGTGATACATTACTCGTGTTAAAATGGACCGCTTACCAATTGCGGAAAAGGTCGATATCGTGTTGATGTATGGTTATTGTGATCAAAATGTCCAACGGGCGAGTGCTGTGTATGCTGCTCGGTATCCTGGACGACATCATCCAAGTGTCCGGACCGTTCGCCGGATAGTTACGTTATTTAAGGAAACAGTAAGTGTTCAGCCAAACGTGAAACGTCAACCACTACCTGCAACAAATGATGATGCCTAAGTAGGTGTTTTAGCTGCTGTCGCGGCTAATCCGCACATCAGTAGCAGACAAATTGCGCGAAAATCGGCTATCTGAAAAACGTCAGTGTTGAGAATGCTACATCAACATCGATAGCACCCGTGCCATATTTCTATGCACCAGGAATTGCATGGCGACGACTCTGAACGTCGTGTACAGTTCTGCCACTGGGTACAAGAGAAATTACGGGACGATGACAGATTTTTTGCACGCGTTCTATATAGAGACGAAGTGTCATTCACCAACAGCGGTAACATAAACCGGCATAATATGCACTATTGGGAAACGGAAAATCCACGATGGCTGCGACAAGTGGAACATCAGCGACCTTGGCAGGTTAATGTATGGTACGGCATTATGGGAGGAAGGATAATTGGCCCCCATTTTATCGATGGCAATCTAAATGGTGCAATGTATGCTGATTTCCTACGTAATGTTCTACCGATGTTACTACAAGATGTTTCACTGCATGACAGAATGGCGATGTAGATCCAACATGATGGATGTCCGGCACATATCTCGCGTGCGGTTGTAGCGGTATTGATTAGCATATTTCATGACAGGTGGACTGGTCGTCGAAGCACCATACCATGGCGCGCACGTTCACCGTATCTGACGTCCCCGGATTTCTTTTTGTGGGGAAAGTTGAAGGATATTTGCTATCGTGATCCACCGACAACGCCTGACAACATGCGTCAGCGCATTGTCAGACATGTGCAAACATTACGGAAGGTGAACTACTCGCTGTTGAGAGGAATGTCGTTACACGTATTCCCAAATGCATTGAGGTTGACGGACATCATTTTGGCCGGCTGAAGCAGCCGAGTGGTTCTAGGCGACCGCGCGACCGCTACAGTTGCAGGTTCGAATCCTGCCTCAGACATGGATGCGTGTGATGTCTTTAGGTTAGTTAGGTTTATGTAGTTCTACGTTCTAGGGGACTGATGACCTCAGAAGTTAAGTCCCATGGCGCTCAGAGCCATTTTTTGACATCATATTGAGCATTTATTACATTAATGTAGCATTTACAGGTAATCACGCTGTAACAGCATGCTTTCTCAGAAATGATAAGTGCACAAAGGTACAGGTATCACATTGGAACAACCGAAATAAAATGTTCAAACGTATCTACGTTCTGTATTTTAATTTAAAAAAGCTACCTGTTACTAACTGCTCGTCTAAACCTGTGGGCCATATGTTTGTGACAATTACAGCGGCATCTACCACAAAGCGAAAAAAGTGGTCCAACTAAACCATTCATATTTCTTTAAGTACTACACGAATATATAATAAAAAATGGGGGTTCCTATTTAAAAAACGCAGTGGATATCCGTTTGACCTATGGCAGCGCCATCTAGCGGGGCAACCATAGCGCCATCTGGTTTCCCCCTTCAAGCTAGACGAGTTTCGTTCTTTGTATTTTTTCGTTTGACGCTTATTTCGTGAGATATTTGGCCCGGTCACGATCAATGGACCACCCTGTAGACTATACAGCAGAAATGAATTCACCATACAGAACTGCTTAATGCCGCATCTACCAACAAGCTGGAGTAAAAATCAAGTCAGCATACTGAACTGTTTCCAGATTTTGAGTTTCCAATGTATCCAAAATCTGCACCCCGTACTGAGCCACAGCTGAGTTATTTAGAACGCTGATGTTCTACGTTACTTATTAATTGAGCACCAATGGTTTAAAAATGTTGTGGTATCATGTATCGATACCACATCATGGGCATCATAAAGTATGCAACAGAATTGTAAGATACCATCAGACACTGATAGTAGTCGCTCGGGGTCCTTCAGATCCAATGATGCATACCTGCTGCGCCACGCCTCCAGCAGCTCTGGGTTACAAGTACCCTCTGCCGCCACAGTACAGGATGTCTGGCGCCATTAACACAGTCCACTCACTCTCGGAACCACTTCCGCATGTGACGCTATGCGGATGCTGCCTAGTTATGACTCTTACACCATCATTCGTGCTTAGTTCAGAGATCCTAATTCTTTTTGCTATTGTACTAAAAATAAACTAAAACTTTACCCGAACAGATCATGGAGGGCCAGCACTGCCGACTGGCCTCCGTGTCATCCTCAGCCAACAGGAATAAATGGATGCAGATATGGAAGGGCATGTTGTCAGCACACCGCTCTTCCAGCTCTATGTCAGTTTACACTACTGGCCATTAAAATTGCTACCCCACGATGATGTCGTGCTACAGATGCGAAATTTAACCGACAGGAAGAACATGCTATGATATGCAAATGATTAGCTTTTCAGAGCATTCACACAAGGTTGGCGCCGGTGGCTGACATGAGGAATGTTTCCAACCGATTTCTCATACACAAACAGCAGTTGACTGGCGTTCCATGGTGAAACGTTGTTGTGATGCCTCGTGTATGGAGGAGAAATGCGTACCATCACGTTCCCGACTTTGATAAAGGTCGGATTGTAGCCTATCGCGATTGCGGTTTATCGTATCGCGACATTGCTCCTCGCGTTGGTCGAGATCCAATGACTGTTAGCAGAATATGGAATCGGTTGGTTCAGGAGGGTAATACGGAACGCCGTGCTGGATCCCAACGGCCTCGTATCACTAGCAGTCGAGATGACAGGCATCTTATCTGCATGGCTGTAACGGATCGTGCAGTCACGTCTCGATGCCTGAGTCAACAGATGGGGACGTTTGCAAGACAACAATCATCTGCACGAACAGTTCGACGACGTTTGCACCAGCATGAACTATCAGCTCGGAGACCATGGCTGCAGTTACCCTTGACGCTGCATCACTGTACTCAACGACGAACCTGGGTGCACGAATGGCAAAATATCATTTTTTCGGATGAATCCAGGTTCTGTTAACAGCATCATGATGGTCGTATCCGTGTCTGGCGACATCGCGGTGAACGCACATTGGAAGCGTGTATTCGTCATCCCCATACTGGCGTATCACCCGGTGTGATGGTATGGGGTGCCATTGGCTACACGTCTCGGTCACCTCTTGTTCGCATTGACGGCACTTTGAACAGTGGACGTTACATTTCGGATGTGTTACGAGTCGTGCCTCTACCCTTCATTCGAGCCCTGCGAAACCCTACATTTCAGCAGGATAATGCACGACCGCATATTGCAGGTCCTGTACGGGCCTTTCTGGATACAGAAAATGTTCGACTGCTGCCCTGGCCAGCACATTCTCCAGATCTCTCACCAATTGAAAACGCCTGGTCATTGGTGGCCGAGCAACTGGCTCGTCACAATACGCCAGTCAGTACTGTTGATGAACTGTAGTATCGTGTTGAAGCTGCATGGCCAGCTGTACCTGTACACGCCATCCAAGCTCTGTTTGACTCAATGCCCAGGCGTATGAAGGCCGTTATTACGGCCAGAGGTGGTTGTTCTGGGTACTGATTTCTCAGGATCTATACACCCCAATTGCGTGAAAATGTAATCACATGTCAGTTCTAGTGTGAAGTATTTGTCCAATGAATACCCGTTTATCATCTGCATTTCTTCTTGGTGTAGCAATTTTAATGGCCGGTAGTGTATGAGACAGGAGCCTCTACTTCTCAGTCAAGCAGCTCCTCAGTTTGCCTCACAGCGGCTGGATGCAGCGCTCTGGCCGACAGTGCTTGGCGGACAGGATGGTCACACATCCAAGTGCAAGCCCAGCCCGACAGCGCATAACTTTGGTGGTGTGATGGGACCCGGTGTTACCACTGCAGGCAGGCAGTAGATCTGGACTCTATTTCTTGCTGCCTTGTTTGTAATGAGTCTTCATACACTTGGAGAAAAACAAGCCGAGTAAAGTTTCTGTTTCCTGTATTAACTTATTCGCTTATCATTTCTGTTCCTGTCTAGCTTCCCTCCAATGACAGTTGCCACGCCACCCTGTAGCCCACATCTCCTTACCATTGTGTATGAAGGCGTACTCAACACATGTTAATGTTGATATAGCACCTGACATGAAGTTTGAAGTTATAGTAGTAGTAGAAAATGTCTGGTGAGGTACACTGGAGCACTTCCCTGATGTGGATTGAAGACAACTACACTCCTGGAAATGGAAAAAAGAACACATTGACACCGGTGTGTCAGACCCACCATACTTGCTCCGGACACTGCGAGAGGGCTGTACAAGCAATGATCACACGCACGGCACAGCGGACACACCAGGAACCGCGGTGTTGGCCGTCGAATGGCGCTAGCTGCGCAGCATTTGTGCACCGCCGCCGTCAGTGTCAGCCAGTTTGCCGTGGCATACAGAGCTCCATCGCAGTCTTTAACACTGGTAGCATGCCGCGACATCGTGGACGTGAACCGTACGTGCAGTTGACGGACTTTGAGCGAGGGCGTATAGTGGGCATGCGGGAGGCCGGGTGGACGTACCGCCGAATTGCTCAACACGTGGGGCGTGAGGTCTCCACAGTACATCGATGTTGTCGCCAGTGGTCGGCGGAAGGTGCACGTGCCCGTCGACCTGGGACCGGACCGCAGCGACGCACGGATGCACGCCAAGACCGTAGGATCCTACGCAGTGCCGTAGGGGACCGCACCGCCACTTCCCAGCAAATTAGGGACACTGTTGCTCCTGGGGTATCGGCGAGGACCATTCGCAACCGTCTCCATGAAGCTGGGCTATGGTCCCGCACACCGTTAAGCCGTCTTCCGCTCACGCCCCAACATCGTGCAGCTTGCCTCCAGTGGTGTCGCGACAGGCGTGAATGGAGGGACGAATGGAGACGTGTCGTCTTCAGCGATGAGAGTCGCTTCTGCCTTGGTGCCAATGATGGTCGTATGCGTGTTTGGCGCCGTGCAGGTGACCGCCACAATCAGGACTGCATACGACCGAGGCACACAGGGCCAACACCCGGCATCATGGTGTGGGGAGCGAACTCCTACACTGGCCGTACACCACTGGTGATCGTCGAGGGGACACTGAATAGTGCACGGTACATCCAAACCGTCATCGAACCCATCGTTCTACCATTCCCAGACCGGCAAGAGAACTTGCTGTTCCAACAGGACAATGCACGTCCGCATGTATCCCGTGCCACCCAACGTGCTCTAGAAGGTGTAAGTCAACTACCCTGGCCAGCAAGATCTCCGGATCTGTCCCCCATTGAGCATGTTTGGGACTGGATGAAGCGTCGTCTCACCCGGTCTGCACGTCCAGCACGAACGCTGATCCAACTGAGGCGCCAGGTGGAAATGGCATGGCAAGCCGTTCCACAGGACTACATCCAGCATCTCTACGATCGTCTCCGTGGGAGAATAGCAGCCTGCATTGCTGCGAAAGGTGGATATACACTGTACTAGTGCCGACATTGTGCATGCTCTGTTGCCTGTGTCTATGTGCCTGTGGTTCTGTCAGTCCGATCATGTGATGTATCTGACCCCAGGCATGTGTCAATAAAGTTTCCCCTTCCTGGGACAATGAATTCACGGTGTTCTTATTTCAATTTCCAGGAGTGTATGTAGCAAGCTTAAATTGCGTCACAACCAACTACAGCCCTTTCCCTCGATACATCATCATCTTCTGCAGCAGCAGTGCATCTATCGTCAACATGACTGGTGATGACACATTGAAATTAACATCTGAAGACCCAATACAGTGTACATATTTAAAGCGTCCAAGGGTAGCGAACCTGTGCAGCTTGAACACCGCAGTACAAAACGTGATGTACAGACTCAATCTGTGGCGAACATATGTTAAAATAGTCTTCAGTGAGTATGTGATGGAACGTAAAGTTCAGTAGGAGGAGGAGAAGTTAAACAAGTGTGTAAGTGTGTATATGTGTGTTATACCTAAGTCAGCTAGTATTACCCCCCTAAACAGAAATTCCATACGAGTGAAATGTATGCACAACACTTCTAAGACGATTAGTGCTTCTGTTTGTTTGAGTGCATTCCAGACTGTATTTAAGGCATATAAGAACCATAATTTCTAAACATTCCAGAGTGATAATAGAATGGCAATATTTTAACAATAATGATTCATTTTCCACACTTAACAAAGCACAAAAACTTAAATTAATAAAATATAAAGGTTCTATCCAAAAAATATAGTAATGAATATACGTTTTATTCCATTACACACACACAGACACACACACACACACACACACACACACACACACATATATATATATATATATATATATATATATATATATATATATATATATATACAGGGTGTTACAAAAAGGTACGGCCAAACTTTCAGGAAACATTCCTCACACACAAAGAAAGAAAATATGTTACGTGGACATGTGTCCGGAAACGCTTACTTTCCATGTTAGAGCTCATTTTATTACTTCTCTTCAAATCACATTAATCATGGAATGGAAACACACAGCAACAGAACGTACCAGCGTGACTTCAAACACTTTGTTACAGGAAATGTTCAAAATGTCCTCCGTTAGCGACGATACATGCATCCACCCTCCGTCGCATGGAATCCCTGATGCGCTGATGCAGCCCTGGAGAATGGCGTATTGTATCACAGCCGTCCACAATACAAGCACGAAGAGCCTCTACATTTGGTACCGGGTTTGCGTAGACAAGAGCTTTGAAATGCCCCCATAAATGAAAGTCGGTAGGATTGAGGTAAGGAGAGCGTGGAGGCCATGGAATGAGTCCGTCTCTACCAATCCATCGGTCACCGAATCTGTTGTTGAGAAGCGTACGAACACTTCAACTGAAATGTGCAGGAGCTCCATCGTGCATGAACAACATGTTGTGTCGTATTTGTAAAGGCACATGTTCTAGCAGCACAGGTAGAGTATCCCGTATGAAATCATGATAACGTACTCCATTGAACGTAGGTGGAAGAACATACTGACGAAACTAAAATGAGCTCTAACATGGAAATTAAGCGATTCCGGCCACATAACATCTTTTCTTTATTTGTGTGTGAGGAATGTTTCCTGAAAGTTTGGCCGTACCTTTTTGTAACACCCTATATATATCCAATAACACTTAACACTTCAGCTGTTCGAGCGAGTGTGTTGGTAGTTCATACACTTGCCATGTCAGAGAGACTTAACAGTTAAGTTGTTGACATGTCGAAGCGGTTTAGCACATTTGTACAGAAAATGAAACTCAACCATTCAGCTGTTGCATTTTCGGAGAGAGAGAGAAACTTAAAAGTTAATACATTTTGAGTCGTTGTTGCTATGTTAGAGAAACACAGCACTTTGTACACTGTTGTTGGACCTCGCAGTTCCTTATTAGAAGAGCCAAAATACCGAACGAAAATAATGCAGTTAGACATTTTATATGTGAAAACTATTCATTGATACTGAATTTAGTATGACAAACGCGCTTTTACTATAGCTAAAATAGGATTCCGACACAAAACACACGAGGAAAGAGGAGCTACACATTTACCACAAATATCAATAAGCCTGCATGGAAAGAATAGTATTCTCGTCTCTCAGGAAGCAAATTTTAAACAGGCTAGTGTTTTCAATAACCCCCATAGGCACATGGTGATCGGCTCACGATGGACTTGATGTAGCGCATGCAGGGCTTAGCCCTGCATAGTTGGCCACTCCATTTTCTCACTATATCTGTGCCTTGCAGTTGCCAGTTGCCTCACTAGTACATAGTGTGTTTGGATTCGTTGATGATTACAAATATTCTGTTTACAGGATTTATACTAGCAGGCGCCATTAGGAACTATCATCATGGGTCTTCGGCAGCGCAACCAGCAACTATTGCGACACTGCTATCTGGGACTAGTTCGCGTCCACGTTACAAGGTCATCTACACCCTGCCGCAGTGTCCTTCAGTCGTGGTGCAACCTCCGGCAAGCTGTTGCAGTCGCAGCTCCACTTCAGGCCACTTGCGCTGGCTGCTTACAACCTCGCATCTGTAGGAGCGCAACCGAATCTGCATCACATTGCATCGCTCCGCTACGCCGCCTTCAAAATGGTTCAAATGGCTCTGAGCACTATGGGACTTAACATCTGTGGTCATCAGTCCCCTAGAACTTAGAACTACTTCAACCTAACGAACCTAAGGACATCACACACATCCATGCCCGAGGCAGGATTCGAACCTGCGACCGTAGCAGTCCCGCGGTACCGGACTGAGCGCCTGAACCGCTCGACCACCGCGGCCGGCTGCTACGCCACCTAATAGCTGCCATACACCGTCGTGAGAACTCGGTGATACTGTATAACTGTGCAAAGGCGATTATTGAACCGAACGCTTCTTTGCATTTCCGTCTGATCAAGAGCGATCAATTCTGTTATTTCCGTCTTATGTGAGACTTTACTTTTCTATGGTGATACTTCAATAAATATATATTGCCAGGCTATCTGAAATCCGGTTTCGCAGTACAGAGCGGATCAGAATAAGGTTGTGGAAAGGGGCCAAGATCAGTTACTGTTAGTTACACAAGAACACACAACTTTATTCCTCCAAAAGACAATGCACAGTTTTCTCTTTAAAACAACAAGGATCCATTCACGGCTGAGGACTCAAGTAACTTCTCAATAATAACGTTTAAATAATTCCTTTTAAAACACAAGGATTTAGACAAACGGCTGAAGGCTTTATTTAACCGAAAATTAAAATATCTTCTCGGCTAAAGGCCCAAATAATATTACAGAACAGCAAAGGAAATTCTTTAAACGGCAAGCATTTACAAATTTCGGCTAAAAGCCACATTAAGGAAAATTTAAATTAATTCCTCGGCTGAAAGCCCAATAATATTTCAACATAATAAAAGGCAACTTTTAAAGACCAGCATTTACATAGTACAACTGAAAACCATCTTAAGAAAGCTTGAAATATCTTCACGGCTGAAGGCCCAAGCAGTTATTCAAACCTTAAGATAAGCATTTACACAGTACGGCTGAAGGCCATTTTAAGAATTCAAGACAATTAAAGAGAAACCTTACAGACATTACGACTGAAAGCCACAGATTTTAAAACAAGCGCGGCTGTAGGCCTAAACACAGAACAAGCAAGAAATTTACATAAAACACGGCTGAAGGCCTAATCTTAAAATACTCCACCTAAGGTTCGGCTGAAGGCCATATACTGAACATAGAACAGACAAAATTAATACACTGCTGAAGGCCTGGCACAGTACTTACGACAAAAGAAAATCACAATCACAGACAACAGAACAGTGGTGCTCAGAAGTGTTCCAAGGGTCGGCCTGGGGAGGAAACTCTAACAACATGCAATTTTGTCATATGATGACATATTGGAGACCGTGGCTGTTTTTGAAGACAAATGTTGATCGTGTTAGGACAGCAACCAGCCACAAATTTACTTTGAGTTCCTTTCTTCAAAGGAAACCGTTACCGGTTTCGAATCGTTGCGATTCATCATCAGACGGTTTACACGCTTTCTTTCTACATTTGGTGTGTTTTTTACAGATTAATTGTCGTGAAACGTCGGTTTCGAGTGATTGTTTCTATAACGTTCATCCAATCGATGTAAATGGATTCCCACTGCATCCTCGTTGTTGCACACGTAATAGTTCTCACTGTACACTTTAAATTTGTCACTGAGTTCATTCCAACCACGCACCACATGTTTTGGTACATACAAAGAGCTCTTTGTATGTACCAAAACATGTGGTGCGTGGTTGGAATGAACTCAGTGACAAATTTAAAGTGTACAGTGAGAACTATTACGTGTGCAACAACGAGGATGCAGTGGGAATCCATTTACATCGATTGGATGAACGTTATAGAAACAATCACTCGAAACCGACGTTTCACGACAATTAATCTGTAAAAAACACACCAAATGTAGAAAGAAAGCGTGTAAACCGTCTGATGATGAATCGCAACGATTCGAAACCGGTAACGGTTTCCTTTGAATAAAGGAACTCAAAGTGAATTTGTGGCTGGTTGCTGTCCTAACACGATCAACTCTAACAACAGTTTAGGTGAGACAGGCAGCCAAGCGTAACACTAAATAATCGGGTGGCAGCACGGCCTAGGGACGGCTGAAGAACCAACCAACAACCTAACCAGTTCCCTTCCACCCAACCAACGGCACGACAACCGAAAATATCAGCGAGGACAAAGATCGCAGCAGCACTACGTCTTGATAATTGGCATCTAATCACAGTCAGGGCACACTCTCTCGCAACCGACCGCCTGGCTACTCCAGTACGGAGATAGCATTCGTCTGCTCAGTGGAAATGACAGAAGCTACACACAGTTCCACGTAAACACTTTTACCAAGAACTCCGACAATCCTAAAACCAATCACCGTGGAACAACAAAGAGAAATGACAAACCACACACACACAGAGTTTCCATAAGCGGTCAGCGACCAAATACGCGTCGTCCGATGAGACGACCGACCGAACGACCAACCAAGGTCGTCCCCACTCAAGTTATGAGTGTCGGCAACGGGCGGGCGAGTCTTGGCTGTCCGGAGCTGACTGCAGCTCCAACCCGACTCAACTCGATGTCCGTTCGGAACTTGGAGACACTTCAACCCGAGCACACTGGCTCAGACCCACCCATGTAGATGTAACTCTTGCCCACCGGCTACGACATCCCTGCACGAGGAAGGTACCGAGTCACGTCCGGTAAGATGATCAACTGACGAGGCCCAGGAACGGTCAAAAGACCAAATACACGTCTTCCAATGAGACGACCAACCGAACGACCAACCGACGGTCGTTCCCGCTCCAATCTCTTTTCGTCGGAAAGTTCATGTGTGTGGTCAGCGGTCGACAAGTCCTGGCTGTCCACGCCTCACTGGCGCTCCGTCCCCAACTATGGAAATGAGCGTTTGGCGTTATTGGCCGGGAGGCCCCTCGCGGGGGAGGTCCGGCCGCCATATCGCAGGACTTATTACAATCGGCGCCACATTGGGCGACCTGCAAGCCGGATGGGGATGAAATGATGATGAACACAACACAACACCCAGTCCCTGAGCGGAGAAAATCTCCGACCCAGCCGGGAATCGAACCCGGGCCCAGAGGACGGCAATCCGTCACGCTGACCACTCAGCTACTGGGGCGGACCGTCCCCAACTGAACTCCAGACACACGACGCCCGGAAATACTAGCGGTCGCTCCAGAGATGGCACGACAGTGCCCTTATCGATAAGCGCTGCTGCTGCCACTGACGGGCAAGCAAACCAGCAGCCGAAATTTTGGGCTTATGTCAAAGTGGTAGGTGGATCAAAACAAAATGTCCAGACACTCTGTGACCAAAATGGTACTGAAACAGAGGATGACATACTAAAGGCCGAAATACTAAATGTCTTTTTCCAAAGCTGTTTCACAGAGGAAGACTGCACTGTAATTCCTTCTCTAGATTGTCGCACAGATGACAAAATGGTAGATATCGAAAGAGACGACAGAGGGATAGAAAAACAATTAAAATCACTCAAAAGAGGAAAGGCCGCTGGACCCGACGGGATGCCAGTTCGATTTTACACAGAGTACGCGAGGGAACAGCCCCCTTCTTGCAGCGGTGTATCGTAGGCCTCTAGAAGAGCGTAGCGTTCCAGAGGATTGGAAAAGGGCACAGGTCATCCCCGTTTTCAAGGAGGGGCGTCGAACAGATGTGCAGAACTATAGACCTATATCTCTAACGTCTATCAGTTGTAGAATTTTGTAACACGTATAATGTTCGAGTATAATGACTTTTCTGGAGACTAGAAATCTACTCTGTAGGAATCAGCATGGGTTTAGAAAAAGACGATCGTGTGAAACCCAGCTCGCGCTATTCGTCCACGAGACTCAGAGGGCCGTAGACACGGGTTCCCAGGTAGATGCCGTGTTTCTTGACTTCCGCAAGGCGTTTGATACAGTTCCCCACAGACGTTTAACGAACAGAGTAAGAGCATATGGACTATCAGACCAATTGAGTGATTGGATTGAAGAGTTCCTAGATAACAGAAAGCAGCATGTCATTCTCAATAGAGAGAAGTCTTCCGAAGTAAGAGTGATTTCAGGTGCGCCGCAGGGGAGTGTCGTAGGACCGTTGCTATTCACAATATACATAAATGACCTTGTGGATGACATCAGAAGTTCACTGAGGCTTTTTGCGGATGATGCTGTGGTATATCGAGAGGTTGTAATAATGGAAAATTGTACTGAAATGCAGGAGGATCTGCAGCGAATTGATGCATGATGCAGGGAATGGCAATTGAATCTCAATGTAGGCAAGTGTAATGCGCTGCGAATACATAGAAAGAAAGATCCCTTATCGTTTAGCTACAATATAGCAGGTCAGCAACTGGAAGCAGTTAATTCCATAAACTATCTGGGAGTACGCATTAGGAGTGATTTAAAATGAAATGATCATATAAAGTTGATCGTCGGTAAAGCAGATGCCAGACTGAGATTCATTGGAAGAATCCTAAGGAAATGCAATCCGAAAACAAAGGAAGTAGGTTACAGTACGATTGTTCGCCCACTGCTTGAATACTGCTCAGCAGTGTGGGATCCGTACCAGGTAGGGTTGATAGAAGACATAGAGAAGATCCAACGGAGAGCAGCGCGCTTCCTTACAGGATCATTAGTAATCGCGAAAGCGTTACGGAGATGATAGATAAACTCCAGTGGAAGACTCTGCAGGAGAGACGCTCAGTAGCTCGGTACGGGCTTTTGTTGAAGTTTCGAGAACATACCTTCACCGAGGAGTCAAGCAGTATATTGCTCCCTCCTACGTATATCTCGCGAAGAGATCATGAGGACAAAATTAGAGAGATTAGAGCCCACACAGAGGCATACCGACAATCCTTCTTTCCATGAACAATACGAGACTGGAATAGAAGGGAGAACCGATAGACGTACTCAAGGTACCCTCCGCCATACAGCGTCAGGTGGCTTGCGGAGTATGGATGTAGATGTAGATGTAGCCTAGTGACGCCAGTAAATCGAATTAAAAGAAAAACGAGGCGACAGGACCACAAAACAAGATGACGAGCAATAAACGGGATGACCGCGAGCCGCGCACAGCTCACTATCTGTAGAATTCTCATTCTTCGTCGTGCTGTTCCGTGTCTTAGTAAGGGGCTGCACCCGAGATCTGGATACGCTACACTGTTTGGATTCCCTCTTTGTTATGCCACGATTGTGCATCGCTATGTTGGTCTGGAACATCTCTACTGACGTGGTATCGTCTCCGCCTGTCGTTTCCTGTTGTCTTTGGCTCAATAAACGAGTTAACTGTCCACTATGGCTAAGTATTTTATACCACAATACTTGACGTTTCAGAGCTAGCAACCATTATAGCTTCCTGAAGATTTACTTCGAGCCATAGACAGCTGATAGTCTTTCCCAGACCCTCCCTCTTTTCGTTACTTTTCTTCATGAAATTTTCTCGTCCTATGACTTCAGTGGCATTCATCCAGTATGGGTGACAAATTTTTGCACAGGTCTTCCGCACATCTATGGAAATTACTGCAATAACATGCTGCCTGCTCATATGAATCAATGTGTGCGGCACACTAGACAAATTCAACTGCAATTATTTTTTAAGCTGACTCATACTTTTTTTCTGAAAACTGCATTTTCTTGGTATCACACGAAACAAAATGTGTCGTCATGACTTGACGCTTCCTATATACTCCAAAATCCAAGACAGTAAGACTTCCTGTGGCAGATGGATCATCCTATATACAAACACGCAACTCTGATTGCTCAAAAACTAAAGTACGTACAGATTAACCATATAAGATGTATGTAGGAGGAAACATGCCCTCCTCAAGTGCTACCCCATTCCGTGTAGTATTATGCCACCATTGCGTTTGGGTAACATGCTGTACCATTCTGCCTGGATATTGCACTGTACTGTACTGTCTGGGTACTGTCCCTACGTATTACTTCATCCGGATACCACCCCACCTGAAAAACAAGAGAATAGCGTTAGGATGTTTCAGACCATGTCATAAGCTGTTTTCAGCCACATGTAAGGTTTAACCACTCAAGATTCAATTCTGCTGACATGTATGACATAAACTCTCACGTCTGTAATGGTAGTATGTGTCAACAGTAAGTTGCTGACGAGTGGCTATGTCCTTCCAGAGATATATGACGTATCCATCAATCGTTTTCACCCGCTGAAACAAGATTTTGCCTTTCGACATCACACACTACCTATCGCTCTGGTGTTCCAATGAGATAAAAACCTCTCGACAGTGACCTTGTTGAAAGAATCACACCGATATTCATCAGATATTATTTAGAAATTCAGTACCAAAATCCGATGACCGAGTTGTTCATAATAATTTCTGTAGTGGATCGCTTTAAAAATCATTTATAAATGCAATGTTTGCCGGAACACGAGATCGATATCTGCTCACAGTATCGTTTACATCTAGATCTTGCGACCAATACCACGTACTAATGTTCAAAATCAGCGTGAAATCAATCATAGACCTCTGTGTTAAATAATATATCTTAATATGCACAAATTGTGCGCAATGAATTTTATAATAAAGATAAAACGCTAGCTCACACTAAGGAGTGTACAAATCCGTATGATTTAGTTGAAGGAATCACACTAGTGTTCAAGAGAAATGATTTAAAATCCTGTGGAAACGTCTAACAACGATATCTGACAGTTAACTCTCTGCACATCTTCTGTTATGCTTCTGAAATGTTGTACTATGCCACCAATTATCTTCGATTGTACTCTTGTGACGGATGGGTACTCTAGAACTGAGTACATGTAGAAACTGTTGTCTTGGACGTCAGAATATTTTTTTTTTCGTTTTCCATTTTCTCCCAGAAATTTCATAGAAAAAAAAGTTATATCACTGCCCACTTTTTAAAATTTTACAGGCGTCATTGCTTAGGCAGTTTCAAAGAGCACTAGCATGTCAGGGTGTCTTAAGTGTCATAGACGTTCACGTGAGTAATAACAACACAACATTCCTGGCAGATTAAAACTGTGTGCCGGACCGAGACTCGAAACTCGGGACCTTTTGCCTTTCGCGGGCAAGTGCTCTACCATCTGAGCTATCCAAGCACGACTCACAACGCCCCTCCCCCCCCCCCCCCCCCCACCCATCAGAGCTTTACTTCTGCCAGTACCTCGTCTCCTACGTTCCAAACTTTACAGAAGCTCTCCTGCGAGAGAGTTCGCAGGAGAGCTTCTGTAAAGTTTGGAAGGTAGGAGACGAGGTACTGGCAGAAGTAAAGCTGTGAGGACGGGGCGTAAGTCGTGCTTGGGTAACTCAGATGGAAGAGCACTTGCCCGCGAAAGGCAAAGGTCCCGGTTTCGAGTCTCGGTCCGGCACACAGTTTTAATCTGCCAGGAAGATTCATATCAACGAACACTCCGCTGCAGAGTGAAAATCTCATTCTGGAAACATTCCCCAGGCTCTGGCTAAGCCATGTTTCCGCTATATCCTTTCTTTCAGGAGTGCTAGTTCTGCATGGTTCGCAGGAGAGCTTCTGTAAAGTTTGGAAGGTTGGAGGCGAGGAACTGGCAGAAGTAAAGCTGTGAGGACGAGGCGTGAGTCGTGCTTGGGTAGCTCAGATGACAGTCGGCTTTCAGCCGTGTTACCGTGCGGACGGGCTCGGCGCGCCGGGCAGTGCTCCGCAGGTGTTGTTGTTTACCCGCTAGCGCGCGGTCGCGTCGTTGTCTTGCCGTATAGTATCTGTACCGACCCGACATGGCGTTCTCATATCGAAAAGCTACAATCAAACTAACGTTCAACGCATCGTACACGAGACCGAAGGCCCATGAAATTGAACGGTTTCTACGAGACATCATGCACATAGAACCACAAGAACTGATAGGAATTCATCTGTCTATTGTAACCAGCACAGTGTATCTCAAACTGATTGACGAAGCGGCCTGCGACAGATTACTCCAACGATCTGCAAACGGCTTTCGCTTCTGTCACGCAGACGGTAACGTGAGCGTGGTAGGAGTTGACCATGCTGGTCTGGGGGTGCGTACCGTGCGCATCTTTGAACTACCGTTCGAAGTCCCTGCCAACCTAGTCGTTGATGCGTTGCGGCCATACGGCACAGTTCTGAGCCACACAGAGGAGAAATGGAACACATTCGAAACGTACCCTGTCCTTAACGGGGTACGACAAGTGCGCATAGAACTTAAGAAGCACGTTCCATCGTATGTTTTCGTTGGTGGCTGCCGCGCAATTGTTATATATGATGGACAACCGAGGACCTGCTCGGGCTGCGGCCAGGAGGGCCATGTTAGAACTGAGTGTCTGCAGCGCCGCCTCGTTCAGGTGCCCCGCAATGAACTTCCCCAACGATCCACTATGACCTCTCTCCCGCTAACATATGTGGAGGCGGCACGACATGATGTGATGGATGATCAAAACCTGCTACCTTCTCAAGCCGCTGCCACCTCCGTTGGAGAGTCAGCGCCGTCGACGACGCCGCAGCCCAACGGTGCAGAGGTTCCTACAGCCTCCGCCCACCACAGCGTCGTGGGCACCCAGCCACCGTCACTGTCGGGATCAGACACAGGGGTTCCTAGCGACCGAGACTGTGTCGAGCCCCGCCCTCCAGTGGATGTCGAATCTCGGACCCGAAAGCAAAAATCACCCAAGCGACACAAGAAGAGGCGATTGTCAGCTGGCGAACAGGACAGGAATGTGAAGCCGGCGGAAGACATCGACTTCGTTGACTCGCCCACAATTGCAACGGACTCCAGTGGCATCATTCACCAGAAGGTGCCTGAAGACAAGGAACACTCTCCTAAATCTGGTGGCCCAGAAAACGAGGCGCACTGCGTCGACTCCCAAAATGTGGGCTCCTGTGAAAGCATCCAGCCCCCAATGACATCACAATCGTCTCTTGGTGATTGGGCAGACGATATGGAGGCAGATGATGCACAGCAAACATCGATATCTCCACCAGAGCCCATGGCTGACAATGAGCCCGGAGGGCTCTGCCAGTCAGGGACTCCTACGGCACAGTAATGCACAGCATGCAGGTGGATGGCTGTGTGGTGTGTGGTGTGTGAAATCACTGTGGGATTGCACCGGCACACTGCCTCCGCCTCTTGATATGTCTCAGTCATACCGTGTGGGAACAGTCAACGTAAATGGTGTCCACTCCACTGTCAAGACCCGCATGTTACACGACATGATCAGAGCGGCAGACTTGGACATTGCCCTTCTTCAGGAGGTCCGTCCCGAGCTGTGTTTAGACCTATATGGCTACACCACGTACAGCCTACCCGTAGGTGATGGCGCAGGAGGAACGGCCATCCTTTTCCGAGATGGCATAGACGCGACGGACGCGACGTACTTGCCGAACGGGCGAGGCATCGCACTCACACTTGGCGCAGTGCGCCTCATTAACGTCTACGCTCCCTCCGGTAATTCGCACCGTGGTGACAGGCATGTCTTCTATTCGGAGGAATTGGCCCCACTTTTGCAAGGAAATATGGACCATTACATAGTGGGCGGCGATTTTAACAGTGTTCTGCGGCCCGAGGACCAGATACCGCATTACGTCCCATGCCCCGCTCTACAAGCATTGATACGTGACCTCGCGCTCCACGACACATGGCTCTTGCATCATGGGACCCAGAGTGGATATATGCACTTTACCAGCCATTCTGCCAGTCGTCTGGACCGGATATACGTCTCGCGTGCCCTCCGCACAGCAACCCGTGATGCAGAACTCTGGCCGACGGCCTTCACGGACCATCTCGCGTACATCTGCACTGTCACCTTGCCCCGACAACTCACAAGACGCAGCAGGGGCCCGTGGACGCTGAACGTCTCCCTCCTTCGCGAGGAAGCGTGTCGGCGAGTAGTCACTGACACGTGGCGTCGATGTATCAGGCGCCTGCCTATGTATGTTTCCACGTTGCTGTGGTGGCTGGGATGTGTCAAACCTGCCCTCCGAAAGACCTTGATGGCCTACGGGCGTGACAGATCGAACTGGCAAAGGGCAACATCGGAATTTTACTATACAGCGTTACGTGAGCTGGCGACGCAACCGCCGTCTCCCGAACGTCAGATGTCCGTACAACGCATCAAAGCTCGTCTACTTCGCATCAGGACAGAGCAGCTAGACGGTGTCCGCATCCGTGCGCGAGTGCAAGACTGTATCCCCAACGAAACAGCGTCAGTGTATCACATTGTGCGCGAGAGGCGCCACCGCAAACGTCAGCTCATTACGGCGGTAAACACGGAGGACGGCGGGCGCGCAGTGACACAAGCGGACATCGCGCACACGTTCGCCAGACACTATGGGACCTTGTACATGGAAGATCCGCGGAATGTACGTGATTATGACGGGCTGTTGCACGATTTTCCCGCCCCTCGGGACGTGGCACCCGATGATAGTCTGCTGTTGCCCATTACACCCGACGAGCCGACATCGGCCTTGGCACGTGGAGCACCGAACAAGTCGCCTGGACCGGACGGTTTACCCCTGGAATTCTACCGCACTTTTTACTACCTTATGGGTGACAAGTGGCTCCAAATGTTTCAAGACCTGATCCGCCCTGATTTCACTGTCCCCACAGAATTCACAGAAGGCATCTTGATCCCAGTTCCGAAACCGAATGGTGGTTGTAGGTGGCAGGATTTTCGCCCACTCACACTCCTCAACAACGACTACAAGATCTTCGCCCGTATCCTCCGCGCGCGTCTCCACACCGCTATCGGGAAAGCCATCCACACCGATCAGACATGTTTAGGTGGTGTCAGCAACATTCATACGGCGCTAGGAGCATACCGCGACGTAATTGCTTTGACGGCGGCCTGCAAAATACGAGGCGCCCTTGTCGCCGTAGATTTTGACCACGCATTCGACCGCGTCGATCACGGCTTCTTACGCGCAGTTTTGCATCGCATGGGCCTCTCTCCGGAGTCTGCACAGGTGGTCCTTCGACTGGTCAACGGAGCGCGCTCCCGCATGATGGTCAACGGTTATCAGTCTGGTCACATTGTTGTTGGACGGTCAGTGCGACAAGGGTGCCCCCTGTCGGGCATATTATTTGCTGCAGCACTTGAACCAGCTTTACATGGTCTACGGCAGCGATTAACTGGTATCTCCTTGCGGGACGTGACCTTTTGTTGTGGTGCATTCGCCGATGACGTGGTGTTCCTGGCCAGATCAGAGGATGAAATGCATATGGCGCTACAGTGGCTACGCCAGTACGGGGCGGTCGCTGGGAGCGTCATCAACGTGAAGAAGACAAAATACATGGATGTCGGAGGGGGGATTTCCCACACAACGGCGGTGCCCTTTGACAAGGTGCCCGTACTCAAGTGTTTAGGAGTGCAATTCTATAGCAATGTCCGCCGCACGGCGGCGGCTACGTACCGCCGGCTCCTACACCAGACACGTGCTCTGCTGCAGGACAACAAACTGCGTCGCTTGGATATGCTCCTAAGAACACGTTATGTCAACACCTATCTTGTCTCAAAACTGAACTATTTTGCGCATATCCTTCCCTTGACAGCTACGATGGCCGACAGATTTCAAGCAGCATATGGACATTTCGTAAGCACCGGTCTGGTTTTTAAAGTCCGATACGCCACCCTGACACTGCCGCAGCGGGCGGGCGGTATCGGTTTAATTCACGTATATAACCGTGCGCGATCGCTTTATCTCAACACTATGCGTCGCACGTGGACCTCTGCCCACGCCACTCTGACGGGCACCCTGATAGCGGAAGTGGCACCACACTCTCTGCATCCCCCGGTTTCTGTAGGACACATTTCACCGGCACTCACCCACATCAGAGACTTCTTTATTGACTTCAGCTACTTACGTTCAGAACTTCCGACGACACGGAAGCCCAGCACAAAAGACTATTATCGCCTCTATCAGCAGCGGCAACCTGTAAAAACGATCACCCACAGACACCCTGAAGTTGCCTGGAACACGGTGTGGCGAGCGGTCCACACGCCTTTTCTACCTACGACGGTGCGTTCGTTGTGGTACGTAGTTGTGAATGGGAAGTTCGCTACACGTCAGAGGTTACATTCCATACATCTGACGGACGACCCCTTGTGTCCGACATGCTCAGTCGCTGACTCGGATGCACACCGTCTGACGTGTGCCGCGACCAGCGAGTGCTGGCTACTGACGCAGCGCATGCTGGCGTTACTCTTGCGGCGATTGCCGGAGTCTATCTCCCCTGATGACGTATTGCGCCCCGACGTCGTATACTTTCCATCAACCAGAACGAACGCCGTTAACTGGCTAAAAGGCGTGGCCGTTCACTACATATTTTGCGATGCTCCCAAAGGCACACTCGACTTTTGGTCCCTATTGATGACGACACATGCAGCTTTCAGCCGCCACCCGAAGTACAGAACTCGTTTCGCAAATTATTTAGGTTCATTATTTGCGGATCCTCCTGCTCACTGGGGCGTTCCGGGTATGAGACGCTGAAAATGAAGACGAATCCTGGAGCATATTGATCCTCTACGGACGGAATAGGGGGGAACCCCTCCCAACAGGCGAGAAGACGACTCGGACGCTCGGCTACGGCAGTTGTAGGATCTTTCTTTGTAATGAAACAAAATAAATCTATAATACAAAAAAATGTTGTAAAAATTAAATAAATAAATAAATAAAAAGAACGACATCGACAAACCCACTCCATCTTCTTCCTGATCCTTCGATCCTCCAACTCGAACACGTTGCTTGGGCGTGGCGGCGGGATGGCCAGGCTTCGGGTGTCGACCCCTGCCCTACCCGTCGTCCTGGTCCTGCAGCGGTTCATTAGGGCAAAAAAAAAAAAAAAAAAAAAAAAAAAAAAAAAAAAAGATGATAGGGCACTTTCCCGCGAAAGGCAAAGGTCCCGAGTTCGAGTCTCGGTCCGGCACACAGTTTTAATCTGCCAGGAAGTTTTATGTCAGCGCACATTCCGCTGCAGAGTAAGAATCTCATTCTGGAAACACAACATTCCGAAAGATCGCATGTTGTCATCATCTCGCTGTATGTATTGTGATGGATGATGCGCCTGGCCCCAGTAGCCGACGACAGCCACAACCGAGCCGGCTGCATGATGGCGTGCACTGCTTAATGCTACCACATTATAAAGAAATTCAACCACATGACTCAATATAACAGTGCTGACGGTCTTGGGTGCTGCATTCACCTCCGCTTTGCTAAGATAGGTTGGAAGTCTGGGGTCTACCACCGCCGGCAGCGTTTTACCGGAAACGTTGCACACAATTACTTTCTCGAATACTACCCACTTAATATGTAGATCTTTTTATCGTATTTATTTTTATCGTTTATGATCATAGTGATTCGACTTGACGCATCGTATACACGTGTTTAGTTCTCAAATGTTGCTGTGCATGGTGGATGCATCTAAGATTAACGCAGTTTTGACAGAAGTGAGGCTTGGTTATGAAAAAGGCTGATTTGCCTCTTTCGCACATAAATTTTTGGTAGTGAATTTTAAAACCGTGGTACCTGAACCCTTTGGCCCCTGTGTCACTGCAAAAAAATCCCTCAAGAGAAAGAACGTGTTTCTTAAGTTCCATGGAAAACGTACACTACTGGCCATTAAAATTGCTACACCACGAAGATTACGTGCTACAGACACGAAATTTAACCGACACGAAGACGAAGCTGTGATATGCAAATGATTAGCTTTTCAGAGCATTCACGCAAGGTCGGCGCCGGTGGCGACACCTACAACGTGCTGACATGAGGAACGTTTCCTGCCGATTTCTCATACACAAGCGGTAGTTGACCGACGTTGCCTGGTGAAACATTGTTGTGATGCCTCGTGTAAGGAGGAGAAATGCATATCATCACGTTTCCGACTTTTATAAAGGTCGGATTGTAGCCTATCGCGAATGCGGTTTATCGTATCGCGACATTGCTGCTCGCGATGGTCGAGGTCCAACGACTGTTAGCAGAATATGGAATAGGTGGGTTCAGGAGGGTAATACGGAACACCGTGCTGGAACCCAACGGCCTCGTATCACTAGCAGTCGAGATGACAGCCATCTTATCCGCATGGCTGTAACAGATCGTGCAGCCACGTCTCGGTCCCTGAGATGGGGACGTTTGCAAGACATCAACCATCTGCACGAACAGTTCGACGACGTTTGCAGCAGCATAGACTATTAGCTCGGAGACCATGGCTGCGGTTAACCTTGACTCTGCATCACTGACAGGAGCGCCTGCGATGGTGTACTCAATGACGAACGTGGGTGCATGAATGGCAAAACGTCTTTTTTTCGGATGAATCCAGGTTCTGTTTACAGCATCATGATGGTCGCATCCGTGTTTGGCGGCATCGCGGTGAACGCACATTGGAAGAGTGTATTCGTCATCGCCAAATTGGCATATCACCTGGCGTGACGGTATGGGGTGCCATTGGTTACACGTCTCGGTCACCTCTTGTTCGCATTGACGGCACTTTGAACAGTGGACGTTACATTTCAGATTTGTTACGACCCGTGCCTCTACCTTTCATTCGATCCCTGCGAAACCCTACATTTCAGCAGGATAATGCACGACCGCATGTTGCAGGTCCTTTACGGGCCTTTCTGGATACAGAAAATGTTCGACTGCTGCCCTGAGCAGCACATTCTCCAGATTCTCACCAATTGAAAACATCAGGTCAATGGTGGCCGACCAACTGGCTCGTCACAATACGCCAGTCACTACTATTGATGAACGGTGGTATCGTGTTGAAGCTGCATGGTCAGCTGTACCTGTACACGCCATCCAAGCTCTGTTTGACTCAATGCCCAGGCGTATCAAGGCCGTTATTACGGCCAGAGGTGGTTGTTCTGGGTACTGATTTCTCAGGATCTATACACCCAAACTGCGTGAAAATGTAATCACATGTCAGTTCTAGTATAATATATTTGTCCAATGAATACCCGTTTATCATCTGCATTTCTTCTTCGTATAGCAATTTTAATGGTCAGTAGTGTAATAACAACACAACATTCCGAAAGATCGCATACTGTCATCATCTCGCTGTGTGTATTGTGATGGGTGACGCGCCTTGCGCCACTAACCGACGACAGCCACAACCGAGCCGCCTGCATGATGGCGGGCACTGCTTAATACTACCACATTATAAAGAAATTCAACCACGTGATTCAATACAACAGTGATGATGGTCTTGGGTGCTGCATTCACTTCCATTTTGCTAAGATAGGTTGGAAGTCTGGGGTCTACCACTGCTGGCACCGTTTTATTGGAAATGTTGCACAGAATTACGTTCTCGAATACTACCCTCTTAACATATCGATCTTTTTATTGTATTTACTTTTATCGTTTATTATCATAGTGATAGTATAAACGTGTTTAGTTCTCAAATGTTGCTGTGCATGGTGGATGCATCTAAGATTAACGCAGCTTTGACAGAAGTGAGGCTTGGTTATGAAAAAGGCTGATTTGCCTCTTTCACACATAAATGTTTGGTAGTGAATTTTAAAACCGTGGTACCTGAACCCTTAGGCCCCTGTGCCACTGCAAAAGTTCCCTCAAGAGAACGAATATGTTTCTTAAGTTCCATGGCAAACTTATATGTGCGCCATTGGTCATTTTAAACTTACGACAGTTCTGAATTTGCCTCCATTTTTCATATGGGTTAAAGCATATGTGTGCTTCTTGCATTTTAAAATATCCCCACTTTTCTCACTTATGATACATGTGCTGTTATTACTGTGCCATCACTAATAACATAATAATCGTGTGAGACCCAACTCGCTTTATTTGTTCATGAGACCCAGAAAATATTAGATACAGGCTCCCAGGTAGATGCCATTTTCCTTGACTTCCGGAAGGCGTTCGATACAGTTCCGCACTGTGGCCTGATAAACAAAGTAAGAGCCGACGGAATGTCAGACCAGTTGTGTGGCTGGACTGAAGAATTTTTAGCAAACAGAACACAGCGTGTTGTTCTGAATGGAGAGACGTCTACAGACGTTAAAGTAACCTCTGGCGTGCCACAGGAGAGCGTTATGGGACCATTGCGTTTCACAATATATATAAATGACCTAGTGGTTAGTGTCGGAAGTTCCATGCGGCTTTTCGCGGATGATGCTGTAGTATACAGAGAAGTTGCAGCATTAGAAAACTACAGCGAAATGCAGGAAGATCTGCAGCGGATAGGCACTTGCTGCAGCGAGTTGAAACTGACCGTTAACACAGACAAATGTAATGTATTGCGAATACATAGAAGGAAGGATCCTTTATTGTATGATTATATGATAGCGGAACAAACACTGGTAGCAGTTACTTCTGTAAAATATCTGGGAGTATGCGTACGGAACGATTTGAAGTGGAACGATCATATAAAAGTAATTGTTGGTATGGTGGGTGCCAGGATGAGATTCATTGGGAGAGTCCTTAGAAAATGTAGTCCATCAACAAAGCAGGTGGCTTACAAAACACTCGTTCGACCTACACTTGAGTATTGCTCATCAGTGTGGGTTCCGTATCAGGTCGGGTTGACGGAGGAGATAGAGAAGATCCAAAGAAGAGCGGCGCGTTTCGTCACAGGGTTATTTGGTAAGCGTGATAGCGTTACCGAGATGTTTAGCAAACTCAAGTGGCAGTCTGCGTAAGAGAGGCGCTCTGTATCGCGGTGTAGCTCGTTGTCCAGATTTCGAGAGGGTGCGTTTCTGGATGAGGTATCGAATATATTGCTTCCCCTAGTTATACCTCCCGAGGAGATCACGAATGTAAAATTAGAGAGATTCGAGCGCGCACGGAGGCTTTCCGGCAGTCGTTCTTCCCGCGAATTATACGCGACTGGAACACGAAAGGGAGGTAATGACAGTGGCACGTAAAGTGCCCTCTGCCACACACCGTTGGGTGGCTTGCAGACAATAAATGTAGATGTAGATGTAAAATAACGTACTAGTGGCGGAAACTGGTACTACTATGTCCGACTTTTTAATTTCACACGATTTTAACCTGGGGAAGGTGTGCTCTGTGGTGATGTGGGAGTTTGCCAATTACAATGTCATGTCGTCTAATCGGCAGCACACACTCGTCCTGCAGCTGCCCTATGGTGGCTTGTCTCCCTAGATCTCTGTCAGAGGTGAGACACGGTCCAGCACTCCAGCTGCTAGCAGATTCGGCACGAGTGGCGTGGGCGACGCACTGCTCTCTCCTTTGCGGTGTAGTAAATGTTTAAATAAAGATGTAATTGTTCCTATCACATCCTATCATTAATGTTTGAACAGCAAACAGCAGCTTAGGGCAAGGCAGCAAAGCAGTTATTAGTATTCTAAACATACAAAGGTCACTCCAAAAGAAATGCACACTATTTTTGTAAAATAACAGTTTTCATTCTCCATGTGTGAAGTTTTACAGTGTGTAGATACATCGTTCCCGCTTGTTTTCAAACTTAGTTCAACCTGTTCCCGTGAGTGGCGCCGTCACAGCATGTCTTCAAGATGGCTGCTACACTTGACGTTCGTCAGAAGCAACGTACTGTCATAGAATTCCTGTGCTGTGAACACGAGACAGCGGGAAACATCCACAACAGGTTGAAAAAGGTGTATGGAGATGCTGCTGTCGATCGCAGTACAGTTAGTCGGTGGGCAAGCAGGTTACGTGATGAAAGCGGGCACGGCAATATTGAGGACTGTCCTTGCAGCGGCAGGCCTCGTACTGCATACACTCCAGACAATTTGCAGAGAGTTAACGAATTGGTGACTGCTGACAGACGCATCACAGTGAACGAATTGTCACGCTGCGTTGGGATAGGGGAAGGAAGTGTTTGTAGAATAGTGAAAGTGTTGGCGTTAAAAAAGGTTTGTGCCAGGTGTGTTCCCAGGATGTTGACAGTGGCTCGCAAAGAAACAAGAAAAACGGTATGCAGCGAACTTTTGTAACAGTACGAGAATGGTGGAGATGAATTTCTTGGAAGAATTGTGACAGGTGATGAAACATGGCTCCATCATTATTCACCAGAGACGAAGAGGCAATCAATGGAGTGGCATCATGCAAATTCACCCAAGAAAAAAAATTCAAAATCACACCCTCTGCTGGAAAAGTTATGGCTACGGTGTTTTTAGATTCCGAAGGACTCTTGCTTGTGGACATCGTGCCAAGTGGAACCACCATAAATTCTGATGTATATGTGACGGCACTGAAGAAACTTCAAGCTCGACTGAGTCGAGTTCGACCACATCGGCAAAAGCTGGATGTTTTGCTGTTGCACGACAATGCACGGCCACATGTCAGTCAAAAAACCATGGAAGCGATCACAAAACTCGGATAGACAGTTTAGAGGGATAGAAATTATGTGGAGAAATGAAAATATTGTTCCTAAAGGATGTATCTACAGACTGTAAATCTTTCAAACATGTAGAATAAATACGTATTTAAAAAAAACAGTGAACCTCATAGGTCGGCAAATCTTCCAACACCGCTTGGGTGGGAGAATTTGTTTAAGCTTGCAAGCTGTGCCAGTGAACTGTGACAGCAGAGGTGAGCGAAAAATTTTTTAAACTTAGGTGAAATGAGTTCTTGGATTTGACAATCGGCGTGTGACGTCAGGGAAACACCAGTAACTATCTTGGACTCTATACTTTCTACTAGTGATCTCACAACTGTGCAGGCTGTCCTCATACCCACAGCTGCCACACTCACAATCGTCACGGTGCATTTGATTAGTACCATAGGTCCCCAGGCAGATGGTTCCTTGGTAGTGATACTGACCTCATCGTCCTTCGTCCCTGACACGGTGCATATTTCGAGTACTAGGCGACACGTTTCCTTTGATTCACAGTCCAATATCGATGATCCTGTGCTCACTGATATCGTAACTGACGATGTCAGTGGGTCAACTTGGAAACAATCAGGAATTGTCTGTTAGGGACCACTACGTTCAACAATGCGCCCCGAACGGTGTGCTACGAAACCCTTGTGCCTTCACCAGTATTGTACTCTGTCGTTAATTCTGCCACATATCGAGGCTAACACTGCTTTATTGAAGGAGCAAGCCTCCCAGCTCCTCGTTCTGTGATGTGGTGTTGATATCCAACACCTCGTTGGCTACTGAGGTTAAACCATCCTTCAACGACTTTCCACAGATGCTCACGACAGCAGAACGCAAACACCTGAACAGCTTCGCGGTTTCTGAAAATCTCCAGGAGTCGGGACCTAACAGTGTGCCCTTTATCAAAGTCGCTGGTCACATCATTGCTAGAATGACTCCACTTTACTCCCTGCTGAACCCATATATTTTCCTTAGCGTGTCACGCGCCTGCTACGCGATCATGTAAGAGGCGTGTTCTTTTAAGTAAGGAACATAAGTACACAACGAAAGGTTATTTCAAAAAGTAAATTTATTCTCAGAATGAACATACTTCACTCTATTTCTCAACATAGTTGCCAAGTTTATTCAAACACGCATCATACCTCTCAACCAATTTTAAAATACCCTCTTCATAAAAATTTGCCGCATGCTCTGATAATCAAGAGTTCACTGCCATTTTCACGTCGTCGTCATCATTGCAACGGTTGCCACTGTGGTGTTGTTTGAGGTGGAGGAACAGATGGTAATCGCTCGGCGCAAGATTAGGACTGTAGGGTGGGTGGTCTAAAACTTCCCAGCCAAAACTGTCCAATAAATCGTGGGTCTGACCTGCAGTGTGAGGTCTTGCATTGTCATGGGGAAGGACAATTCCCTTTGTCAGCATCCCGCGTCTTTTGTTTTGAATCGCTCTTCTTAGCTTTCTCAGGGTTTGGCTGTATGCTTCTGCATTGATAGTAGTTCCTCGTTGCATGAAGTCGACCAACAAAACACCATGCCTATCCCAAAACACCGACGCCATGATTTTGCGCTGGGACAGATTCTGTTTGACCTTCACCTTTACAGGCGAGTGTGTGTGTCTCCATTCCATGCACTGTTGCTTCGATTCGGGCGTTATATGCGAAACCCACGTTTCGTCTACAGTTATGATCTGACTGAAGAAGCGGTCACCTTCTTCGTGATAACGAGTCAAGAACTTCATCGCACACTCAAATCTTTGGTTTTTGTGGTCTTCTGTTAGGAGTTTCGGGATCCAACGGGAGTACAGTTTCCTAAACTTTAGGTGTTCAGAAACAATGTTGTAAAGCACTGATCTCGACACGTCAGGAAATTCGTTTGAGAGATCTGTTATTGCGAAGCCCCTGTTCTCACGAATCCTCGCTTCAAATGAAGCCACAGAATCGTCTGTAATCAAAGAAGGGCGATCAGAGTGGTCTTCATCATGGACGTTGTCACAGCCATCTTTGAATTTTCGTACCCACTTACGCACCTTGCTTTCACTCATAACAGTATCACCGTACAATTCGCAAATCTGTTAATGAATTTCTGCAGCAGACAGGTTCCTTGCTGACAAAAGCTGTATCACTGAGCGAAGCCGGCCGTTGTGGCCGAAAGGTTCTAGGCGCTTCAGTCTGTAACCGCGCGACCGCTACGGTCGCAGGTTTGAATCCTGCCTCGTGAATGGATGTGTGTGATGTCCTTAGGTTATTTAGGTTTAAGTAGTCCTGATGACCTCAGATGTTAAAGTCCCATAGTGCTCAGAGCCATTTGAACCTTACATAAAAAACGTGTCTCGTGCTTTTCAGTCCCTCGGTGGGTAATAGTAATAATGTTTTCGGTCATCAATGCAATTCTCAGAACGTACTTTTCTTCAGTTTCTACTTTTGCACAAGCTCTTTCGTATTATGGGGTTTTGTGTTCCACATAGCCAAGATATTGTAAGCGTACTTGAGCTGACCATTAGTGGACAATGATTCTTTGCCATGAACTTCTACAGTGAAGTCACATACCGCCCTCACCCTGTTTATCCATGTAGAATTTTATAGTTGTTATCATTGTAAACATCGAATTCAATTTAGGTTTTTTAATATTAACCATCTGAAGGATTGGAGGCAGTGGTTGTTAAGATAATCGTTATCGTTATTTATCATACAATACTTAAATGTGAGGAATGTTACCGACAGGTACACGTTTCGAGAGTCAAGCTCCCACCATCTGGCTGCCTGCATTCAAATCTTTATGCACATGCACTTGAAACAATAGTCGTGAAATATAAAAATAAAGAAATAAAGATATTCGGACTTAGATTTCTCGTCTTAATTTAAAATCGGCAAATCCGATTCTCTGTCTTCCTTCTTCATACTACCGGCCCTTTGCCAAAGTGCTCCCTTTTCTGTAGTGGTACTATCGATCACATCTGATTTACGTCACATTATTTCCCTTCCTGAAAGCCGACTACTTCCGTAAAATAATACACAGCACCAACTGACTGCACTGAGCCACGAATCGTTCCACAGTTTTCCAGAGATATCACAGGGGACATGAAGAAACAACATTACTAATAGTTATATATGCACTCCGGTCACGTGAATTTCTAGTTTTTTCAAACAGGTCATCTTCGTTCCTTTCTTTGCTATATCCACCACATCTGCAGCCTCTTCAATGCCTTTTAGTGTTTCCTTTATACCAAAATAATCAGAAAATATGCCTGAACAACCTGCGAAACTTTGTCAGTGGAGTTGGACCTGACTGGCTGAGTGAGTCAGACCGTAGGCAACGCCATACCGCCTCCAGTCGGACCATGCCAAGCAAAGTACAGTAGTGTTGGTGATGTCGATAAATTAAAATAATATCCAAATAACTTGATATTAGATAACATCGAACACATTTCTAGCCTCAAGAAACTTAATACTTTAGATCAGATTGGTTCAATGTCCCAGGCAATGCTTACTATTGGGGTCAACTTCTTTAGAATACAAGATAGATATAATTGCAGATATCAGTTTCTTCAGTAAAATTTAAAATTCTTCAGCAAAACCAACTGCTCCAAATGAACCATAGAAACATAAATTACTGTCAGAATAATAATAATAATAATAATAATAATAGGGAAAACATAGCTTGGGAAGTAATTTTGATATTTGCCACTCATCCGAAAGTAAACTGCAGATAGGAAAAAACATTTCCGGTTATTTATTCTAAGAGCAATTGGTAGTTCTCGACTTTGTTACGTTTTCCCTTCCGTCTCGCTGTTTCTGCTCTACAGTCGCAACAAGCTACTTTTCGTAGCTTTCAATTTCGACTGGTGTGATCACGACAGGTGCTACAACCTCGCTCTATGCAGTCTTACAATTCCTTTTTGTGTAACGCATGTCCAGGCGAAGACATGTTTACGTTCCTCATTGTAATTTTAGATGTCTGTGGCACCTGTAACCTCGAATACGCTTGCTTAGCCAGTATGTGAACGTTTTACAGTGCGACGTAACTACAGGTTGGTTGTAATTATTGCTTCTCTCTCTGTCTTTTTCTCTTACTTTTCTTTTACTTGCTGATGGCAAAGCTTTTGAAAGAGGAGTTGCTCATTAGCATATGTAGTCACCGTCTTTGCGTCATCTTTCTTGCCTTATGCCACTTTTGGACGTTGTGTAATTCTGTGACGATGACATCGCAAGTCTGTATATTATACACGCAACTCGTCAGAAAACGGCAACAAGAAATAGTGTGAGTGGCCCAAATATCGCCTGCCGCGTGTGGAGTCGGATTCTCAGTGTATATTTCTCGTAACTCTCCTGCGTTAGATTCCAGAAATTACTCCCCTTCAAATCCAAACTCGGTTTAATTTCAGGCCAGTCCGAAAAAGAAAAAAAAAATGCGACTGGAAATTTTCGAAAATGTTTTTTCTAATTTTGTCTGTCCCTGTTCCTTGTATCGCTTACCAGGTGAAATTAGGAGCAACTGTTGCAGGAGATAGTTCGGCACATACACAGATTACAAAAATCTAGACTTCCGTATGTTAAGCGATGCTGACATGGATTTTAAGTCCGGCGCAGAGATAATTTCATGTTCTTATAAAAAAACTAAAAACTGACCATGTCAGATCGTGCTTTGTCTTTCAAGATCACTTTTAGGACTGAGGGAAAGAAACCACGTTTTATGCAGCGAACCCTAGGAACTTTCCTCTTAAAAGACTCTGAAGGATTCTGACTGGCAACCTTGGTGTCCACTTCAGATTAAGTTAGCCACTTTCGGCCAGCAGTGTCGTCCGCTTTTAAAAACAGTTAAGGAAGATTTCTGCATACAGCTAGTTGGAGGATTATCTGGTATGTTGCATTCCGAGTCACTTTTACAAAATTATCTCCATAGCCGTGCACTAATTCAGAAGCTGATTTTGTCCCAAGCTCCTTCCTTTCTTTATTCTTTCTTTCTACTGCAGCTACTTCAATATCCCCTTCTTTCGTTTTCTAATGAACTCTCAATACACCAGCCTTTGCCTTAAATGTCAGCATTCTCATTTCTTTATTGTAAGCAGCAGATGATGCAGTTGATGCCATTATACGGACGATCACTGTATTATCATTTGACATATTTGAAGCTTTACATACTAAAAAGTGACTGTATGGAAAACTGAATTACGATATGCTGTTTGAAAAACCTCATATTTCAGAACCGTCGGCCGGCCGCGGTGGTCTAGCGGTTCTAGGCGGGCAGTCCGGAACCGCGCGACAGCTACGGTCGCAGGTTCGAATCCTGCCTCGGGCATGGATGTGTGTGATGTCCTTAGGTTAGTTAGGTTTAGGTAGTTCTTAGTTCTAGGGCACTCATGACCACAGATGTTAAGAACCTTAGTGCTCAGAACCATTCAGAACCGTCGAGAGCTCCTGATAAATAAATCTTTATTAAATATTGGTTTCGGTCATCTCATCATCTCCAGGTATCATAAATTGAAAGCAGCCTGTATGGCAATTTTTTTTACTGTGGTGTCAAATAAAATAAAAATCAGTCCTTGGTCACTACCATCAATAGTAAAACACATTACATAACCACAGTTAATTATGAAGAATGATGTTAATTATGTGGCCGAGTGGTTCTAGGCGCTACAGTCCGGAACCGTGCGACTGCGACGGTCGCAGGTTCGAATCCTGCCTCGGGCATGGATGTGTGTGATGTCCTTATGTTAGTTAGGTTTAAGTTCTAGGGGACTGATGACCTCAGAAGTTAAGTCCCATAGTGCTCAGAACCATTTGAAATTAATTATGAAGAACGGAATTACGAAGAATAGAAAAACTGATGAAAGCAGACCTTGGTATTTGTATTGCCGGGAAATGTAGGAACATGCGAGGCAATACCGACCCCACGACTTACCTTAGAAGACAGGTTTAGGAAAGGCAAATTTTCGTTTACAGCTTTCGTAGATTTGGAGAAAGCTTTTGACAATGTCGACTGGAACACACTCTTTGAGATTCTGTAGGTATCAAGGTAAAATACAAGGAACAAAAGAATATGAAACTTGTACGGGAATAAGATGGCAATTAGAAGAGGCGAGGTACATGAAAGGCAAAGAGTGGTTGAGAAGGGTATGAAACAAGGTTGCAGCCCGTCCCCAATGTTATTCAATCAGTACATTGAGCAAGCAGTAAAGGAAACCAAAGAAAAATGTGGAGAAGGTATTAATAAGTTCAGGGAGAAGAACAAAAACTTCGAGGTTTGCTAATAACATTGTAATTCTGTCAGAGTGAAAAAAAGTGATGAACAGTAAGACTTCATTGCAAAATAGTGCGCAAGTATATAAACATTATTTACTACGAGGAACACCTTTTGTTTAAGTGAAATGTTAATATACACCATACATATTAAAAGACTAGAAACCCGCACCTAGTGTTAACCTAGGTTTCGGCGTAGATAACTACACCTTCTTCAGAACAATAAAACCCACAATTGCCTAAGAAGACCTTTGTCAATGATTAAAAGAACACAATAGCTATACATTTATAAACGAAAAAAAGGAAAACACAAACAGTACATATGTGCAAAGTCTAAACCACTACTTAACTTAATGGTGTACGCTCCACCTCACACCGGCCTATGTTCGATGGGCTATGACCCGCCATAAACTACGCCGAAACCTGGGTTAACACTAGGTGCTTTTTTCGCAATCGAGGCGAGTTTCTAGCTCTTTAATATATTAACTAACGATTGCTGACGCGCTGCGATGCTGAAGGTTCTTATACACCATACACTTTCGCAGTTTACCCACATAGTGGCACACTATTCATCGTCAGACCTCCACCCTCTCCATCGGATGGTTGCCGGCAGAGAAATTAATCACGAGTGACACTATGGTCGACTTTGATTCGCATTTCATAAATTTGAACATTCGTGTGAATATCAGGAAATTCTAAAATACCAAGTACCACTACTTATCTCATCTGTGTATTTTGTTATTCCTCGACGAGAACCACAATTTGGTCCAGTGGCTACTCCACTCAATACGAGTTATAACGTTTTTCACTATGTTTAATTAATATCGGCCATTGGCCATCGTATATTTTCACTCAGGTCAAAATTGACTACTCTTACACGGTCAGTGCAAGAGACACATTGCTAACGCACAAAAAATTCGGTGGAATCATCAGGTCCACTACATCACTTTTAGTACACTTAGTGAGAGGTATGAAGCTCGTATTTTGAAACAAATGCTTTCTCAAATTATGGCTCTAAAGTAGTTTGTTCCTCCAGTGAAAATATCTTGTACATGTTCAGCACTCAGGTTATTTTTTAATTTAGACTTCGGAAATTTCAGGATACAATACGTTTGTTCACTAGTTTGATACGCAGCTATAAGGACACATTTTATGCTCATTTTTTCCCTCCTCCTGCAGGAACCACCATGACAGTAGAATTCTACACCGAGCTCGGAGTTGGCCGCGTCAGCTGCTGAGTCCCGTTCAGCCGTTACGTCCTTCCCTGCACAATCGTGGCAGGACTAATTTACATCCCATATCTCATGTTGTTGGTGGTGCAGGTTCCGCAGAAAGTGGGTTTTCCCGCAAGTAATGACATGAGAATAAACCGCCGACTGCCTTCTAATCCCACCATCTCTGGGGTTTGCAGTTCTCTTATTTGATCTAAAAAACACGCACTACTGAAGACCTTCTGTTGTAACGAGCTGCGTCTACTACTTTGGTACATTTATTATAATATGGACTGCTTACTTCCGGGACTATTACTGCTTTGGTTACGGATTGAGATATAGTTTACCTGGACATTTACGAAGCTGAAATTCGGGTTGGTGTGACAATACAAATTTTACTAACCACACTTGGATTTATTTTAAAGACACGCTCGCCTCAGTCAGCTAACCGCTTCTGGTAAAAAGGATTTCTACTTGAGCTTCCTCTAACAATTATGTGATGTACTGGCGACAACCTAATTGTGATGACTAGCACATAATATGTGGGTGCTACTTGCCAGTTTGTTATGTATTATTATTATGTGTTGTATGATCATTTATTTCTTGTAATACGCATGTGTTGCCTTCTAGTCCCCTTCTGAATACTTCAGGCATTCCCATGCCGCGAACCAATTCTATATCATCATCATCATGTCCACATACCGCTAGTTCCATTTAACCTTCTCGCATCGGGAATTCACTGTTGTTTGCAGCGCCGCGCTCTCCACGTACACGAACATATCTTGGTATAGTGCCCACCCAGAGTGAGAATTCAGTCCGGTCTGCATTTGTGTGAACATCCTTCCTGGAGTGGAGATGCGACTTTTTTCTGCCTGCTTAAAGGGCCTTTTCTACTACAGTGCCTTTATAACTTGACAAGGTGTTGAGACTCAATCTGTTTCCCCTACTCAGCAAGCTAATGGGCTTCACTGGCTGCGTGAATCTCGCCACTAGTTCCTGGGACATGCACACTTCATTTCTTTCTTCTGAACCGAGTGTTTTGGTGTAAAAAGCAGGCACCCCTAAGAGTCGCTTCATAGTGCACTAACACCTACACTATACAGGGTGGTCCATTGATAGTGACCGGACCAAATATCTCACGAAACAAGCATCAAACGAAAAAACTACAAAGAACGAAACTCGTCTAGCTTGAAGATGAAACCAGATGGCGCTACCATAGGTCAAACGGATATAAACTGCGTTTTTTAAAAAATAGGAACCCCGATATCTATTACATCTTCGTGTAGTACGTAAAGAAATATGAATGTTTTAGTTGGACCACTTTTGTCGCTTCGTGATAGATAGCGCAGTAATAGTCACAAACGTATAAGTGCGTGGTATCACGTAACATTCCGCCAGTGTGGACGGTATTTGCTGCGTGATACATTACACGAGTTAAAATGGACCGTTTACCAATTGCGGAAAAGGTCAATATCGTGTTGATGTACGGCTATTGTGATCAAAATGCCCAACGGGCGTGTGCTATGTATGGTGCTTGGTATCCTGGACGACATCATCCAAGTGTCCAGACCGTTCGCTGGATAGTTACGTTATTTAAGGAAACAGGAAGTGTTCAGCCACATGTGAAACGTCAACCACGACCTGCAACAAATGATGATGCCCAAGTAGGTGTTTTAGCTGCTGTCGCGACTAATCCGCACATCAGTAGCAGAAAAACTGCGCGAGAATCGGGAATCTCAAAAACGGCGGTGTTAAAAATGCTACATCAACATCGACTGCACCCATACCATATTTCTATGCACCAGGAATTGCATGGCGACGACTTTGAACGTCGTGTATAGTTCTGCCACTGGGCACAAGAGAAATTACGGGACGATGACACATTTTTTGCACGCGTTCTATTTAGCGACGAAGTCCCATTCACCAACATCTGTAACGTAAACCGGCATAATATACACTACTGGGCAACGAAAAATCCACGATGGCTGCGACAAGTGGAACATCAGCGACCTTGGCGGGTTAATATATGGTGCGGCATTATGGGAGGAAGGATAATTGGCCCCCGTTTTATCGATGGGAATCTAAATGGTGCAATGTATGCTGATTTCCTACGTGATGTTGTACAAATGTTACTACAAGATGTTTCACTGCATGACAGAATGGCGATGTACTTCCAACATGATGGATGTCCGGCACATAGCTCGCGTGCGCTTCAAGCGGTATATAACACCATATTTCATGGCAGGTGGATTGGTTGTCGAAGCACCATACCATGATCCGCACGTTCACCGGATCTGACGTCCCAGGATTTCTTTCTGTGGGGAAAGTTGAAGGATAGCTGCTGTCGTGACCCACCGACAACGCCTGACAACATCCGTCAGCGCATTGTCAATGTATGTGTGAACATTACGGATGGCGAACTAGTCGCTGTTGAGAGGAAAGTCGTTACACGTATTGCTAAATGCATTGAGGCAGACGGACATCATTTTTAGCATTTATTGCATTAATGTGATATTTACAGGTAATCACGCTGTAACAGAATGCGTTCTCAGAAATGATAAGATCACAAAGGTACATGTATGACATTGGAACAACCGAAATAAAATGTTCAAACGTACCTACGTTCTGTATTTTAATTTAAAAAACCTACCTGTTACCAACTATTCGTCTAAAATTGTGAGCCATATGTTTGTGACTATTACAGCGCCATCTATCACAAAGTGAAAAAAGTGGTCCAACTAAAATATTCATATTTCTTTACGTACTACACGAATATGTAGTAAAAAATGAGGGTTCAAAATTTTAAAAACGCAGTTGATATCCGTTTGACCTATGGCAGCGCTATCTAGCGGGCCAACCATAGCGCCATCTGGTTTCCCCCTTCAAGCTAGACAAGTTTGTTCTTTGTAGTTTTTTCGTTTGACGCTTATTTCGTGAGATATTTGACCCGGTCACGATCAGTGGACCACTTTGTACACACTCCCGTGGCGAAAAGGCTTTTTATTTAATTCGGAGGGATCGGCAGAGTCATTTTGCTGCGTATATGTCGAATGCAGAATTTTCTGATTATGACGAAGTAATTCAGTCAGACAACGCGCGCGAGGGTGAAACCGCAGCAAAGTGCCATGTAGTATCTGCAGGCACGACAAGACGTACTGTTAGTGAGAGTGACGGAGAAGACTCACGAACGAAACGTCGCAGAGCAATGGAATCGCGTTCGTCTAATCATGGATGTGGTAGCGGAGGATGTCAATTTGAGGCCCTAATGCAATTCGTGCAGGAAGATGAGAAGATGAGGCACTAGAAAGAGAAGATACCCACGAAGGAGATGAGGGAAGGAATCACTAAGGGGACGAAGGAGATACGGATGGTAGCTGAACAGCTTGATGGAAGTATAGAACAGGTTACGAAAGAAATATGTGTGTTAAAGAAAAGATAGAAAGCGCCAAGAAAACGTCGACAGAGACGCGGGAGTTCGCGAACGAAGCAAAACGTGATGTCAGGGAGGCAAGATTAGTAGCCCATGCATTTAAGGGCGCTTTGTTAGCTATAGAACAAATAAAACAGGCCAAAACCAAAATGTGTAAAACCAAAAAGGTTCTTACCACGCACCAAAATCGGGGTGGCAGGATCGTCCAGGAAACGCAAGAAAAGATTAGCGAGGACGTAAAGCCCATAGAACAGGTTGAGAACAAACAGTCAGAAATATCAGAGGTTAAACAAATGCAGGTTGAGATCACATCAGGCAATATGAGCCAGCTAAAGACATCCCGCAACCACGTTAGTAGGTTCCGCAATTAGAACCACGGTGTGGTACGACAGCACTATTTCATGATCATGGAAGGAGAAAAGAGTATATATTACGACATTTCGATACGCAATATGAGGCTACACACTAGCACAAAGACGAACACCGCAGGGAACACACCAGTCGCCATAACGCCACAACGTACGCCGTCGGTACGCAAAGTATGCCAGAAACCGAAACACAACACTGTTGTGTAAGTCTTCGGCTGACAGAAACATTACTCCGTGAGTCTGACGACAAAAAAGGCGGCCTTAGCAGCGAACAGGGACCGTTTGCACAGAGATTTGTGGAGGTACGTGCTGCAGAAACGAGGGAAACTTCGTTTGCAGGAAGTGTCGAACCATTCGACCACAAACATTTCTTATACGTTCAAAACCTCCAAGTGTTCATAGAAAATAACAATACGTTACATCGAAAAAGTTGGATAGCTCGGTATGATAAAGTGCTACGGGAATTGTGGTCACTGAAACGCAAGGTGGAATTTATCAGCGGATTTTTAGAGGGGTCAATCGTGGAACATATTCACAGGGTTGCGGAGTGCTGTCGCTCATACAAAGAGTTCAAGGACACGTTCCGTAACGGATATTGGTCGCAGGACACGCAAGAAAGAATTAAGCATATTATGCTTGGCAAAGACGTAGAAGCGCCAGGATTCCGTGGTCTGGTGAAGTTCTTGGAGTCGCTAGTAAAGAAGAGTCAGTTTTTGGACCAACAGTACAGACTCAAGGAAATCATGTGGTTCCGTTGCGTCAAATTACCTATGCAATACCAACAACTGCTTATCGGACGGTGCAACGATTCCGCTGAAACATTCAAAAGCGCGCTACGCGAATGAGACTACGTCAACGAAATACGAAACGCAAGAGACAGGTACAGAAACAGTGACCGCAATTGGCAAGGCTCGCCAGAAAGGAAGACAACAAAGTAAATGGGGGAAATTATCGATCACAGGGAAATAACCACTCGAACTATAGAGGCAATAACCAGCCACCGTGGAAGAACATAGGTAGACGAGGCAATTACAACAATAATTACAACGAACGGCAAAGCGGGAACTGAAAAGAACTACGAAATCGAAACCAATTCCTGCGAGATACTGGAGAACCACAACGGCAAAGAAACGACTGTGAGAACAACAGTCAGTGTCAGAAAAATGACCAATAAGATCCAAATAAGGCCACCAAAACCATCACACGGGAAACGTAGCGAAAGCCTAAATAGGAACTGATGCTCGGCTGCTGTGGACACAGCTCCAAACAAGGCCGCAGAAACTATCGTAACATCAACATGTTAGAACATGAAGACACACGATTTGTAGAATAGGTGTTTAAAGTAGTTCGTTTAGGTCAAAACAATTGGTATATAGAACTTCAATGGATAAGCAAATTCTAGGTGATATTGTGTAGCGTAGTCTGGGTTATCCGTTTACTGAATTTCTGTATTTGTAATTGTCATTAATTAGCTTACGGCATGACTCCCTGAGGAACGTGATAAAATGAGTTGCGTGTTCACTGCCTGCTTGGAAATCAAAGTCAGGACTGAATAGAAATTCGTAAAAAATAACAGCTCCTCGTTCACACTGACACTTTTTGTGGCATGATAACCTATGCACGTTGACTGAACTAAGCTCTGGGTCCAGCCAGCATTTTACCCATGTGAAAAATGACCATTATGTCTTTGCACCGCTCTGTCATTGGCCATTCTCATACTCCAAGGAGAATAACAATGTTAGTCAAGAAATGGTCACATTATAAACATCTAATTCAGCAGTATAATTCTCGTAGTAGTGTCTTCTGTATTACCTGTGGTCTGAGGCATTATTTCTGTCCTTTCCCGACCGAGCGAGGTGGCGCAGTGGTTAGCACACTGGACTCGCATTCGGGAGGACGACGGTTCAATCCCGCGTCCGGCCATCCTGATTTAGGTTTTCCGTGATTTCCCTAAATCGCTTCAGGCAAATGCCGGGATGGTTCCTTAGAAAGGGCACGGCCGATTTCCTTCCCCATCCTTCCCTAATCCGAGCTTGTGCTCCGTCTCTAATGACTTCGTTGTCGACGGGACGTTAAACAGTAATATCCTCCTCTGTCCTTTCCCGTGGTATCTCATATACTAACCAAGAGGCGAGTGTACATTGCTTTCCGGTGCTACGCAATGACTAGATTCGGCCATGCCACTGCGCATGTTTGTCTCGATTTTCGACTGTGTTGCGAGGGGTATTAGCTGCCCACGCATTACGAGACGCTAATTCTGCTGGGATTCTGGACCATTGTTAGTCGCGCGATGAAGCCTTTCTCGAGGTCTTTGTATTTTGCTGGCGCCATGAGAAGGCCGCGAGCAAAATTTATTCTGAGGCGTAAGTACGTACAATAACGGTGGAGTGACGCGCCTCAAGCTCAGAGAAAAGACGGCAGTAGTAATAAGGGGACCATTTGTGAGGATGAGGATCAACCTACATCGGAGAACTAATTTACCATTTTGTATTTTATTACAGGGGTCATCCAACAAGAGAAAGACTGGAGGCATTTTTGTGACACGTAAAGCAACACTAAGTAGGAAATAATTACATTTCACAAGTTTCAGATGTGCAAATGCTGGAGCAATTGTCATGAGACAGAACATCTACGCAGACAAGCAGGACCGTGGTTTCAAATCACTTCGGTATCTGGTGACAACGCCACAGGGAGTACTAAGAACGGGAGGACTATATGTAGCTTGTCATGATCTAAAAGTAGAAAGGGCTTAGAGGTAAATTTGTAGGTATAGAAAATAAGTTAATACTAAGTGTTGTGTGGACTCAGCATGTTGAGTGATGAGTGGATGCAGTGTCGGTCTATTATAGGGGTATGCATGACGGGAAATACCAACACAATACTCACACACAGGTCAGACAAATTCCGCACCATATTTTTAGACAATTGTAACTGTTAAGGACGTCATCTTCAGTCAATATGATGACACTTATTTCTTTTCTTCATTTTATTACAATCACTCAGGTAATCATGTATGGGCTCACATTTATTCAAAGAGCTTATTTTGTGTTACTGTTCTACTCATAAAAACTATTTGTAAAAATCGATGTAAAACATTGGCACTGATGCATACTACAAGGACTGTGCAGATCTTGGGAGCTGTCAAACCCAGTGTCGATGCATCTTGTGAAGCATCACGACGCAACATCCTGCAGCCAGAGACAACGACCGTGTGGCAGCTTGAAAGATAATGTCTGCGATGTGGATGGCCTAGAAAGCTGCCGATTGGAGGAGTAGTTGGCAGTACTGAATGAATGCTGGGACAACTGGGGGCCAGCCAGCCATCTTCGCAACCTAACTGCAATAAACCAGCACCCAGGTTTGATATGAGTGGAGGCAGCCTGGCGTTCAAGGACGGTTCGCCATTGATGTCTGGCCACTTTCTCGACAACTTGGTAGATGACTGGTTCCGCGTAACTTACAGCTGACACCAACCACCCACCAAGCAGTTGTGTACAGGACCCTCTGGACAGGATGCTCGTCCTTGACATCACGTCAGGCCCTCGAAGGACCTGCAGACAAGCCGGCACCCTGACAAGTCCTGGAGGAATACCCCAGGCCGACACATCCTCACCAGAGAGCGTGCAGAGTCGGATGGCCATGCTCCAGACGAGTTGCTCCTGCATTCGTCCACTATGATGCAGATGGGCACTGGCGACTGTGGAGACATCAAACGGTAAGCTCTGGCACACTGAGAACAAGAAATCATCACTAGAAGATGAGTTGTGCAACAAATCCAACGCTGTAGACCACATAATCCAAGGGAACACTCCACTCCTTCAGCTACTGGGTTAAGAGATAAGACAGGGGTAGAGACGTCACTTCCTGAGTTGGAGATGTTGGGCATCTTCCATCAAGAATGGTGTCTAATTTCCTCCCTCCAGATGTAATGTCCATCACACCCAATAATGCACCAGAATGTTAATGGCTACCAGCTCTGCAGTGAACACACTACATGATTCCAGCCGTAAATGGTGTTCCAGTCCAGTAGGAGACGTAAAAGTGTATCCCCTGTTATCTACCGTTTTAGAAGGTTAGGAAGGTGTTCTGCAAAGACCGATGAATCAATACACAGAGCACCCTGTAGGAAAAGACCCTGGACAGCTGATTGTTGCTGGCGGCCCAGAAGGCTATGGAGCTTGGACCAAACCTGCGATGAATAGGCATATGTCCCCAGGGAGAAGACATAGAGCTCCCAGCACTCCTTTCTACTCTGCTTAATAAGGTAGCAAGCCTTAGCATGGAGACGCTTAAAAAAGATATGGTTAGTCTGTTTAGCGTGTCGTTTAAATCACTGTAGCGCTCGTTGGCGGTCCTGTATGGCGACTACTACGTACTTGATCAACCATGGTACCGAGCGATGACGATGGGAACCTGTCGATACGGGGATAGCAGTGCCAGCGACATGAAGGAGAGTAGCAGAGATGTCTTGCACGACCGCATCAATGCAATCCGAGATGGGGGTATCAAAGTTGATAGCATACATATACAGGGTGAGTCACCTAATATTACCACTGGATATATTTCGTAAACCACATCAAATACTGACGAATCGATTCCACGGACCGAACGTGAGGAGAGGGGCTAGTGTAATTGGTCAATACAAACCATAAAAAAATGCACGGAAGTATGTTTTTTAACACAAACCTACTTTTTTTAAATGGAACCCCGTTAGTTTTGTTAGCACATCTAAACATATAAACAAATACGTAATCAGTGCCGTTTGTTACATTGTAAAATGTTAATTACATCCGGAGATATTGTAACCTAAAGTTGACGCTTGAGTACCACTCCTCCTCTGTTCGATCGTGTGTATCGGAGAGCACCGAATTACGTAGGGATCCAAAGGGACGGTGATGGACCTTCGGTACAGAAGAGACTGGAACAGCACATTACGTCCACATGCTAACACACCTTTTTATTGGTTTTTTTCACTGACCCACCTGTACATTACCATGAGTGGTGAGGTACACGTACACACGTGGTTTCCGTTTTCAATTACGGAGTGGAATAGAGTGTGTCCCGACATGTCAGGCCAATAGATGTTCACTGTGGTGGCCATCATTTGCTGCACACAATTGCAATCTCTGGCGTAATGAATGTCGTACACGCCCCACTACATCTGGTGTAATGTCGCCGCAGGCTGCCACAATACGTTGTTACATGTCCTCTGGGGTTGTAGGCACATCACGGTACACATTCTCCTTTAATGTACCCCACAGAAAGAAGTCCAGAGATGTAAGATCAGGAGAACGGGCTGGCCAATTTATGCGTCCTCCACGTCCTATGAAACGCCCGTCGAATATCCTGTCAAGGGTCAGCCTAGTGTTAATTGCGGAATGTGCAGGTGCACCATCATGCTGATACCACATACGTCGACGCGTTTCCGGTGGGACATTTTCGAGCAACGTTGGCAGATCATTCTGTAGAAACGCGATGTATGTTGCAGCTGTTTGGGCCCCTGCAATGAAGTGAGGACCAATGAGGTGGTCGCCAATGATTCCGCACCATACATTTACAGTCCACGGTCACTGTCGCTCTATCTGTCTTAGCCAGCGAGGATTGTCCACGGACCAGTAATGCACGTTCCGTAGATTCACTGCCCCGTGGTTTGTGAAACCCGCTTCATCGGTAAACAGGTAGAACTACAACGCATTCTCTGTTAATGCCCGTTGACAGAAATGCACTCGACGATTAAAGTCATCACCATGTAATTGCTGATGTAGCGACACATGAAACGGGTGAAAGCGGTGACGATGCAGTATGCGCATGACACTACTTTGACTCAGTCCACCGGCTCTCGCAGTCTCGTGTACTCATGTGTGGGTTCATGGCAACAGCAGCTAACACACCAACTGCACCCGCTTCTCCTGTGACGGGCCTGTTACGGACCCGTTTGCGTGCTACGACCATACCTGTTGCATACAATTGGTGGTAGATGTTTTGCAATGTGCAGCACGTTGGATGCTCTCTGTCCGGGTACCGTTCTGCATACACCCCGCAGGCTTCAGCTGCATTTCGTCGACACTCGCCATAGGTGAGTATCATCTCCGCCTTTTCAGAGTTCGAATACACCATGGTCACAGTTCCTACAACACTACACTATCACAGACGTCTGGTAACACGGTGTACTACAGTTGGTCTGCGTGCGGAGACGAATGCAGAATAACAATAGCAGCAAGCGCTACATGCGGACACTGCGACAGCTAGACCAAACCACAACAGTGCACTACAGCCACACTCGTAAATACGGTCGTCATCGTAAACATGTCCCTGCAGATGCTGCTCGCCGACCGTGGCCCGTGTTTGTTACAACACGCAACTGAACGTCGGAGGTTTCAAGTGTCAACTTTAGGCTACAATATCTCCGGATGTAATTAACATTTTACAATGCAACAAACGGCACTGATTACGTATTTGTTTATATGTTCAGATGTGCTAACAAAACTAACGTGGTTCCATTTAAAAAAACGTAGGTTTGTGTTAAAAAACATACTTCCGTGCATTTTTGTATGGTTTGTATTAAACAATTACACTAGCCCCTCTCCTCACGTTCGGTCTGTGAAATCGGTTCGTCAGTATTTGATGTGGTTTACGAAATATATCCAGCGGTAACGTTAGGTGACTCACCCCGTATAAAGGCCAATTGGCTCTGCAGAATGCCCAGCGTAGGGGCCTGTCTACCTGGCAGCAGCAGGGGAATGATAGAATCACAGGAAAGTGGTCACTGTCACGAAGATCTTCATGGGATGACCAGTACAGGGAAAGCACAAGAGCGAGGAGGAGATCGTGAGATCGATAGGAGAAAAGGTACCATGAGTGGCACTGAAGTGGGTAAGGGAACCGTTATTGAGAAGACACAAATCAAAGTCCATAATAAGTCAGTCAATTAGAAGAACCCTATCTGTTCAAGTGGCACTGCTCCACACAGAGTGGTGTGCACTGAAGTCACCAAGGAGGAGGTATAGGGATGGGGTTTGCTATACTGAAGTAGGCAGGTCAATATAAGAAAGTGGCCTACATGGTGGGAGGTAGATGTTGCAAATGGTGATTGCTGGTGTCGTTCACATTCGTTCTGCTATTGCTTCCCGTTTTGTATGAGGGAGGATCCAAAGTGCAGATCCCTCCAGATGCTATCCTGGGGTCAGCGAGGATCCAACAGAATGCCCGATGACCATGAAATGTTGGAGAGTGATCATCACAGAGGTGTGTTTCTTGAAGAGCAAGACAGAACGCAGAGTAAGAGGAAAAAAGTTATTGTATTTCTGGTAGGTGACGGTAATATCCGTTGCAATTCCAATGGATTATCATGTGACGAGAGTCCAGGTTAGACATAAGGAAGCTAAGGGTATGTCATGTCACTGGGTCAGTGGTTGTCACCGACAAGGATGAGGTGACGTCTATAAATAAGACGTCAGACTCAGATTTCGACGGAGGAGACGGCACCTCCATGGGTACGTGGTGGAGGGGGAGGAGGGGGGCTTGTCCTGAGACTTACGTTTTTTCATCTTATCTTTGCGAGGTTGAGGAGGGCAGGGCACAGAGCGAGAGCAGGCTTCCGCAAGATCCAGAACAGTAGGAGAGTGGTCGACCTTAGGGCACACAGGTGGTGCGTCCAGCCTGAGAGATGCCTGGGAGAGGGTTCCTGGGGCAGAGACCCTTCACCATCAGGCGACGAAGAAGGGGAGCACATCTTCGAGCGGGTAGGGGGAGTGGGACCCAGAGGGGTGGGTGTGAGAACCGCAGGGGAGGGGGAGATAAGATGTGGACAGGGCTGGGATATGGAAGAGGTGAGAGAGGGAGAGGATGTAACAGAGACAAAAGTAGAAGAAATTAACACTGGATGGAGTTGGTCATATTTTTGGCGAGCTTCACCATACGATAGAGGATCCAGGAATTTGTACTCTTGGATCTTCTTTTCGTTCTTGTAAGATGGGCAATCTGGCGAGTGTGGAAACTGGTGGTCATAACAGATGACACACACAGGTGGCGGAGACAGGGGCTTCCCTCACGGAGTGGGTGACCACAGTCACCACACGAAAGGTGCTCCATACAGCACAAAGACATATGCCCAAAACACAAGCACCGAAAGCGCCTCATGGGTGGCAGGACCTACAGCTTCACATTGTATCAGTAACACATAACCTTGATCTTCTCTGGGAAAGTATCCCCCCTAAAGCTAGCATAAAGCCGCCAGTATCTTTGCAGTTGTCTTTACGACTCTTCTGCACATATCGAAGAAAATGAACGCTGTGTCTCTTGAGATTAGTCTGGAGGTCCTCATCAGTTTTCAGGATGAATTCCCTATGAAAAATCTCTCCCTAGACCATATTCAGACACTGGTGAGGGGTAGCAGACACCAGGACGTCACCAAGGCGATCACAAGAAAGAAGGGCTGCAGATAGGACAGCAGAAGAAGCTTTCGTCAACAGGGAGCCTGATTGCATCTTACTGTGGACTCCACTTCGCCAAACGTGTCCTCGATCTTCTCCACAATAAACAATGGCTTTATGGCGGTGAATGTGTCCCCATCTGTCATAGTACAGACCAGGTGGCAGGTAAAGTGTTTCACGCCAAGACGGCGAGCCTGGCACTCCTCCCAGGGTGTATCCGGGAAAGGGAAGGTTGCAGGGTCATACAAAGCAGCATTCAATGATCCACTACCACTCGAAGAGATAGCCATCTGAGAACAGCCAGATTTTTGCAGCTTGATATGCTTCATGCGCCAAGAACCCTCCCTGATACCTCCCACTCCGACTAGGGGCTCTCCCCATGGGCGCCACCCAGCCACAGCAACAGCTCCATGATGACAAGCAACAACTACTTGGCATACATGGTGAGGGAACAGCTCCGGTATCAGTAGTGTGATACCTGTGCTGTCAGAGGGTTCAGCCAGATGAGTACATAACAGCCACACCACAAGCGCTGCACTACATGTGCTGGTGACCTAGTGAGGTGGAGGGGGCTATGGCAGGAAAGGACGAGGAGAGAGAAATCCATGCCATAGCTGCTAGGGAGAGACTTCTTTCCCAAATGGCTCACGCTAAAGACAGGAAATTTAGAAGTGAAGGTCAACCCCAAAGGGGGGACCAAAAACGCCAAAAATGATGAAAGAACAGGCAAGAGGAAATAAATCGCAAGGAATACAGGGAAACAGGTGGCTCGCCAGGTAACATAAACCAAAATAGTGTGAGAGGGGAAGGAAGGGGCAGGGGAGAAGAAGCCGGGATAGGGAGCGAGGGGCACAGCCAAGGAAATGCAGCCTGGGAAGGAAGAATGGCTGAATAGCTTGGGATCCCACATGTACCATGCATGAATTCACGAAAGAACTGTGAGCCTGTTGGGGGGGATTCAATTTTTGGTACAGCTACTCTAGTGAAGACAGTTTGTCAAGCATTTATGTAAATTCTATTTGAAATGTGCGATACGCAAATGTCTTGTAGGTAGTAGAAACAATATTACACTGCCCTACTTGCTTGTTTAAATTTTGAGAATGAGTGTGTTTCTTAAATTATAATAAGTGTCCGTTTATGTATTATGGATACTGAAACCTGGCTGATGACTGAGCAGGAGTAACTCACTGAGGCAGAGAACGGTTCGAAATCCACGGAATTGTAATATGATTAGGGACATTAGTCATCCCTGACCCCAGAAATTATATAAATGAGTAAAAATACTGTTGCAAGACCTTTCTGACCACTTAGTATTTGTTTACCTGAAGACTGTGGCGTAGCAACGACGCTAGGGTCCACATAAATCATACAATACTCAGCAATGTACATATGTTCTTCTTCAGGCATGTAGCTTTGTGCTGAATTAGGTCAAATTAGGATGGTTTCTTCATGTGCGGTCTTTGTTGGCAAAGTCGCCTTTGTTAAAAAAAATGTTCAAATGTGTGTGAAATTTTATGGGACTTAACTGCTAAGGTCATCAGTCCCTAAGCTTACACACTACTTAACCAAAATTATCCTAAGGACAAACACACACACCCATGCCCGAGGGAGGACTCGAACCTCCGCCCGGACCAGCCGCACAGTCCATGACTGCAGCGCCCTAGACCGCTTGGCTAATCCCACGCGGCAAAGTCGCCTTTAACACTTATGTTATCACTGCGAGTTTTTAGTACTATCTGATGATTTCCTCTGTTCCGTCTCACACTATAACATTCTGAAGTGAGACACTACACATGCGAAAATCCGAAAATCAAATATAGGTGAGGGGGGGGGGGGCAGTGAGAGGGGACGAGTCACTCATTTATTTTCATGTTCAAGGTTACTCTTTAATGTTTTTATTACACCGTAGACATCATTTTTGTGAGACACCAGGAATTTATCAAAACGAGCAATCTGATGGGAGTATGTACATCGTTAATGCACGCAGGCTCATTATGGTGGCTCTCCTTTGAATAGTATTTTCTGGGGTCTATACACCAATAACCGCCACTGTTGCCAACCGTTTATGATTTATTTGTCATCTCGATTGACTTGTGTTGTTTGACATATTTTATGATCAATAAACTTTTGCCATAATTTTTTTATAAGAGATTAATCCCGTGTTGATATATTACTCAGCCATCAATAATTGACTATAATAATGAGAGGGCCACCATTTCATTACATTATTTCAGCATTCAAGTTTTATTAGATTCTGATAAAGCGGATAAACTTCAATGCAGGCTAGATGCAACAACCACTGTCAGAGGGCAGAATCAGTTTAGCAGATGATATACTTACAAGTAAATCCGACTGCTGTCAGGGTATAAATTTACAGTCACTTGTAGCCTTTCAAATCAAACTGCAAGACCAGTGTAGTCTTGCAAATATGCTATGAGGTGATTAATTTATAGTAATTCAGCTACACGCTGTAATGTGTCTTACCTTGTAAATTATGGTAATATTTGTCGCCAGTTTTTATGTAGGATGACTCTGTTGCTGATGATGATCTCACTACAGTGAACACACCTCAAATAATGAGACCCACACAGTTGCTCTAGTAATAAAATGGGGAGGTGGAGCTTGATACTTACCGGTCTAGAGAGAACAGCTGGGAAATGGAAGTGTTTCCTGGTAGTTTTGTATCTTGCAGTTTCCCAAGATGCGATGGTGGGTTATCAGGTTACATCACCTTTAACAGGCTCAGGTGCGTGGTATGGGTGGGGGTTGTTAATATAACCAGAACTCATCCTCCACCCCCCCTCCCCCCCCCCCCTCCGCCGTATTGATGTTTATAACACTGTATCCAAATTAAAAACAGGACATATAAATTGTTATTGTGTTGTGATATTTTCTCTGAGAGGAGATGCTGTAATTGTGAAACAGACCTCGAATTGTAATGAAGACTACTGTGGATGTATGTGAAAACGTAAAATGCAGCATGAGTGTTATTCGTTACAGAAAGACGATGAATACGAATGTATCAGGCACTAAGTTGATGGCAACTCACCTCTAACCGAAACGTACCATGTTCGTTGATAAAATTATGCAAGCTTTCGTATGATGAATGTGTAAATAAGAAACAGGTAAAAAATAAACTAAAGCCAAAGTGTGGCTGGTTGCCGCTGTGTACTGTCACATTCTGTATCAAATAAGTGGTGTTCAGTTATTCCCCTTCGCTTTGTGTACGAGTGTAATAGGTCAATGAGTGTCTGAGTATCCCCCACCATCTAGTGTGCAATAACTCAGTGTCGACAGGGTTTTTTAAAAAAGTGTCGAATATTTTGAGAGGCGTTACTGTGGACCGAAACAAGAAAAATGCAGAGTAGACACGGATTTCAAAATGAATACATTAAGCGCTATGAGCAATTGTTCATCTTCGCTACTGTGAAACACGTCTCTTCTACTGAAGAAGTGTTCATAGCTTGAGGTATGCGTTTTTCAGCCCATGTTTACCAGACAGTTTTTGCTTGTTTTGCTCCATAATGCGCCGAACGCAACAACGCCAAGATTGATGTGTTCCTTGACATCTGAAGGGCATTCGATACAGTTCCGCACAGTAGCTTATTGAAAAGATATACACATACCGAGTACCGAACCTGCTGTTTAACTGAATTCGATACTATCGGGCAGCCAGATCTCCATATGTCATTATTAACAGGACGATATCTTCAGATATGAAATATCTTCTGAGGTTCTCCACGGATGTTTCGTAGGGCTGTTTTTTTTTGTTTTTTTTTTTATTTGACACATGGTGCGTTTCATAAGGAGTGGTGAAAACTGTAGGGGTGGTAATATAGACTAATTCGAATAAAACTTTGGTCAAAATTTTATTGGTTCAGACATACAGCTGATTACAGAGCTAAGTTTCACTTCGCGTGTTGGCATTCCAGTTGCTATGGATGTATTTATGGAGAGTAATTTTCGATTCAAAGTTCAATTTGTGAAGTTCTGCTTGAATTCACATAATTGAATTTTTTAAATTGTGATAGATAACCAGTCGTTTGAGCGTTTTGTGTTACCGCTTCGCTTTACAGGGCCCCATTATCTAAACTTTCTTGAAAACGAGCTTCAATCATTACTGGAAGACGTTCCCGTGACTACAAATGGATATGTTCTTCCAGAATGACGGTACCTTTGTACAGTCTAGTCACCAGGTCTAAATCTAAAACCCCCTGGAAGGTGGATCGGTAGAAATGGTCATTTCTTGGCCACCAAGGTCCCGGATATTACCCCTTTAGATTTTTGCCTTTGGAGATGGCTGAAAGACAAAATCTACAAAGAAAATGTAAAAAAAAAATCAAATTGGTAGTTCGTGTTATGAATGCTGCTTCTCTCATAAAAGAACGCCCAAAAGGACCGCAGAAAGTGCTACATGTGATACTCCCAAGAGAGTTTGAAAGTGCTTGAAGTCGAAGATAGAATTTATGAAAATCAATTGTTTACATCATCTTTTGTCTTTGCTTAACACTTCATGTGAATATTCGTTGCTGCGCGGGATTAGCCGAGCGGTCTCGGGCGCTGCAGTCATGGACTCCGCGGCTGGTCCCGGTGGAGGTTCGAGTCCTCCCTCGGGCATGGGTGTGTGTGTTTGTCCTTAGGATAATTTGGGTTAAGTAGTGTGTAAGCTTAGGGACTGATGACCTTAGCAGATAAGTCCCATAAGATTTCACACACATTTGAACACACAATAACACCGGGGATAGGCTACAACCTTGTCTCACTCCCTTTCCAACCACTGCTTCCCTTTCATGCCCCTCGACTCTTATAACTGCCATTTGGTTTCTGTACGCTCGGATAATCCCACGCGGCCCGATGTTATTCAATCTGTATGTTGAGCAAGCAGTAAAGGAAACAAAAGAAAAATTTGGAGTAGGAATTAAAATCCATGGAGAAGAAATAAAAACTTTGAGGTCCGCTGATGACATTGTAATTCTGTCAGAGACAGCAAAGGACCTGGAAGAGCAGTTTAATGGAATGGACAGTGTCTTGAAAGGGGGATATAAGATGAACATCAACAAATGCAAAACGAGGATAATGGAATGTAATCGAGTTAACTCGGTTGCTGCTGAGGGAATTAGATTAGGAAATGAGACGCTTAAAGTAGTAAATGAGTTTTGCTATTTGGGAAGCAAAATAACTAATGATGGTCGAAGCGGAGAGGATATAAATTGTAGACTGGAAATGGCAAGGAAAGCGTTTCTGAAGGAGAGAAATTTGTTAACATCGAGTATAGATTTAAGTGTCAGGAAGTCATTTCTGAAAGTATTTGTATGGAGTGTAGCCATGTATGGAAGTGAAACATGGACGAAAAATAGTTTGGACAAGACGAGAACAGAAGCTTTCGAAATGTGGTGCTACAGAAGAATGCTGAAGATTAGATGGGTAGATCACATAACTAATGAGGAGGTATTGAATAGAATTGGGGAGAAGAGAAATTTGTGGCACATCTTGACTAGAAGAAGGGATCGGATGGTAGGACATGTGCTGAGGCATCAAGGGATCACCAGTTTAGTATTGGAGGGCAGCGTGGAGGGCAAAAATTGTAGAGGGAGACCAAGAGATGAATACACTAAACAGATTCAGAAGGATGTACGTTGCAGTAGGTACTGGGAGATGAAGAAGCTTGCACAGGATAGCGTAGCATGGAGAGCTGCATCAAACCAGTCTCTGGACTGAAGACCACAAAAGCAACTTATACATGGATAGACTTTTTAAGAATGTAATGTGCACCAGTTATGCAATACAGCATGAACTAGAGCGGCAGCCAATACTACGAGATATTGCGCTAATGTGATGGAGTTAGACCACCAAATTCTCCAACCATCAGAAAAAGCTATAGCTCAACTCTACAATACATGCCATGCAGCGATAGAGATGAAAATACATGTATCAACTTTGTCAGTGTTGACACAGAAATATATCATTTAATTTTGTTTATATACCCAGGTATACGTGTTTATAAACAAGAGAAGTTAAGAGCTATAAGTGTGTTATTTATTTCCCTAGAAAGTCCCTTACATCGTAATGTAAACAGACAGTTAACAACATCACTGAGAGGAAGAAGCATCCTCACCAGAAGGGTCCCATAATAAGTTACTGGTCCTTCGATGATACTGGAAATAAGAAGAAGAAAAAGAATGGTTCATTGCTCCCAGATAATATACGTGCTTTGATTGTCGTACCATCTGACTATGTATTGTATTGCATTGTAGTGTACGTCAACAGGGGACCTAGAAACGACGGAGAGGCTCCGTCTCCGCCGCAGCCGCAGTGGTCCACAACCTCACGACGACTTCCGCAGTCCACGTCACCCCTCCGCTGCCCCACACCGAACCCAGGGTTATTGTGCGGTTCGGCCGCCGGCGGACCCCCCAGGGAACGGCTCACACCAGACGAGTGTAACACCTATGTTTGCGTGGTAGAGTAATAGTTGTGTACGCGTACGTGGAGAACTTGTTTGCGCAGCGATCACCGACATAGTGTAACTAAGGCGGAATAAGGGAAACCAGCCCGCATTCGCCGAGACAGATGGAAAACCGCCTAAAAACCATCCACAGACTGGCCGGTTCACCGTACCTTGATACAAATCCGCCGGGCGGATTCGTGCCGGGGACCAGGCGGCCCTTCCCGCCCGGAAAGCCGTGCATTCGACCGCACGGCCAACCGGGCGGGCTATCTGACTATGAGAAGACTAATCTTATTCTGTCGCTGTGAACACATCCCGAGAGGATTCGCTTTGAGGATCTGTATATATTTTCGAAAACCGTATTTCAACTCAAATATCAATTACTGCATGGAATTTTGCATAGCATTGATGGAGTGACCTGCTAGACGTTCAGAACCACCACCTGAGAAATTAAAACCAAATCATATTGGAAAACCAATGTCTGCTACACAAATCTTCTGTTCTTCGTGTGCAAGCTGATTTCTGTTATTTGAGCTAGGTTTATTCCAGGATTCCAAATCAGTTGGCATGGGACAATGCAAACCTTATCACTGTATCCAAAGAGACAGTATAAATTGAAAACATGTTTAATAAATACATGTAGGATCCAACATGTCATTCAGTGAATTTGTTAGCATACATGGCGATTGCTGGAATCACATGCAGTGTGTCTCACTGGTTCTAGGCAAGACGAAGAAGCTGAATGATGATAGATACTGATGAAACTTCCAGGAGTTCCTGCTCAGAAGGTAGTGTACCAATACGCAATTGTATCAATAGACTTTAGTCTATGGATATTTAGCATGTATGTTGCGCACTCATTCTGAAGGTGCTAATAAGCACATCCAGCTATATGGTGATGGAAAACTCTTGGCAACCAACGTAAAATTAATGGAACTGGAATATCTTATGGAGGCAGTAGCTCTAAAAAGTGAAATTTTGAATGGGAGGATTGAAGAAGTCCACGTAGTACTAATGGACGCCCTTAGTTTTATCAGGGAAGGAAATATGAAGTAGTTTCAGAATATATACTGGGTTTTAGGGGTACACGTGTAGAGATTTCTGCAGATGACTTAGGACAGTGTACTGAACAACAATACATCAGTATTTACTTCATATGCAGACTAATAACTATAACTATTATGGGTAAAACGCTTTTTGATTGGTTAGTAACTACAAGTACACATGTCACAAGCAAGACATTAACGTTTATTTACCTCTGGGCAGCAAGTCAGGTAATTAAATGTATACAAAAAAAAATTGTTCAAATGGCTCTGAGCACTATGGGACTTAACATCTGTGGTCATCAGTCCCCTAGAACTTAGAACTACTTAAACCTAACCAACCTAAGGACATCACACACATCCATGCCCGAGACAGGATTCGAACCTGCGACCGTAGCGGTCACGCGGTTCCAGACTGAATCGCCTAGACCAGTACGGCCACACCGGCCGGCAAATGTGGACACATAGATAGAAAATGGATAATCTATACTGACAGGCATAGTCTATTTCATGGCGTAGTTATGACCATGCAGAAAACATCGGGTAGTAAATTATGTGATGCGTTTGTAGGAAGACTGTAAGACACAGAGAAAAAATAACTAACACACCGAAGTAGGTACCAGTTTTCAAAATGTCTGTCTCGATACACCTATCACCTATATATAAGTTGTACACCATCACAGATTTGACTTAGTATACGACACCATGTCAGTGCAAAGGCATTATGTTAATGAAGTGTGGAAAGCTCGTAGACAGAGAATACGATACTTAAAATTAGGGCAGTTGCATTGAGTTCAATACTTCCCGGAAATGTTTAAAGACTCTCACAGACTACGGATAGAGGCAGAAAAGAAGAACAAGAAGATGAAGAAGAAGAGGAGGGACCACGTGCTAACATCGATTTGATTAACCATCACAGTGATGGTAAATTAGACAAACGTACATGATCAGTAGGAAGGAAACATATGTTAGGTAATCGTCCTATGCGTTTAACTGAGAATGCAATAAAAATAGGGATTAACGAATTTGAAAGTCTGCCTCGTTTATTACAGCTAATATTCTTAAAAGCTTCAAACATCAAAGAGTATCTATGGAAAGAGATAAAAGCGTCCTGTGAAATATTACGTGTGACTAATGCTCACAGGAAAGGAAATACCTTTAAAGAGACGAATGAAAGCAGCAAATAGTAACAAATACCGTAACATATAACTAAACCAGTGTTAGCAGTTGCACATTGGGCAGGCAAAGGCGTTGAAATTCGAAACTAAATAATGAAGTACGATTACGACTGCTCACAGCATCAGCTGCCACAGGGGGTAACCGGTTGCACAAACAAAATATTATCATTCATTTCAGAGCCTCGAGAAAGATACATAATTGAATAATTATGGAGACAGTGGCTCATGATCTCCGCAGACCAGTGCATAAAACATAATATAACGGCCGATCAAAAAGATTCCCTTTGAGAGGGTTGCTGTGGCGTATATGCAACCCAGCACGACTCTGATGCGAATTTATGAGCACAAACATACAGGCAAGAGGTTAGAAAACATTTTAATCGCCTCTTATACGAGGATTGGATGATTTATGGCAGACTGATCACGTAGATATTCGAGAATATTCACGATCGAATAAAGGTTTCAAGCACATCTTAATGGTCATACAGTGAAGGGCCAAAGAAACTGGTACACGTGCCTAATATCGTATAACCCCCGCGACCACGCAGAAGTACCGCAATACGTCCTGACATGAGTTCGATTAATGTCTGAAGAAGTGCTGGAGGGAACCGGCACCATGAATCCTGCAGGGCTGCCCATAAATCCGTAAGAGTACGAGGGGGTAGAGATCTGTTCTGAACAGCACGTTGCAAGGCATCCCATATACGCTCAATATGTTCATGTCTGGGAGGCTGGTGGCCAGCGGAAGTGTTTAAACTCAGAAGAGCGTTCCTGGAGCCGCTCTGTAGCAATTCCGGAATTGCCCCAAGTCCGTCGGAATGCACAATGGACATGAATGGAAGCAGGTGATCAGACAGGGTGCTTACATATGTGTCTCATGTCAGAGTCGTATCTCGACGTATCAGAGGTCCTATATCACTCCAACTTACCCGCTCTACACCATTACAGGGTCTCCGCCAGCTTGAACAGTCTTCTGCTCACATGCAGCGTCCTTGGATTCATGAGGTTGTCTCCATACCTGTACACGTCCATGCGCTCGACACAATTTGAAACGAAACTTCTCCGACCAGGCAACATGTTTCCATTCATCAACAGTCCTATGTCGATGTTAACGGACCCAGGCGAGGCGTAAAGCGTTGTGTCGTGCAGTCATCAGGGCTACACGAGTGGGCCTTCGGCTCCGAAAATCCATATTGATGGTGTTTTGTTGATGGTTTGCTCGCTGACACTTGTTGATGGCCCAACACTGAAGTCTGCAGTAATTTGCGGAAGGGTTGCACTTCTGTCCCGTTGAACGATCCTCTCCAGTCGTCGTTGGCCCCGTTCTTGCAGGATCTTTTTCCGGCCGCATCGATGTCGGGGATTTGATGTTTTACCGGATTTCAGATATTCACGGCACACTGGTGAAATGGTCGTACGGGAAAATCCCAACTTCAGCGCTGTCTTGGAGGTGCCGTCTATAACACCACTTACAAACTCACTTAAATCTTCATAACTTGCCGTTGTAGCAGCAGAAACCGATCCAACAACTACGCCAGACACTTGTTGTCTTATATAGGAGTTGCCGAACGCAGCGCCGTATTCTGCCTGTTTACACATCTCTGTATTTCAATACGCATACCTATACCAGTCTTTTTGGCGCTTCAGTGTATATACGTATTCCAGATTCATGTAGTCCGGAATACAAGAGGAAGGAAGTTGTACAGGTTTTCGAACGACTGCTGCAGGTTGGAATGAAATGGTGTCGTGACAACCTTCAAACCGACCATGGAGCAGAATTTTAGAATGGGCATTTCAAACCGGTGTCGGAATGATCTGAAGTAAATCACTACTCAACATTGTCCCATTTGAAAACTATTATTGTTGAACTGTTGAACAGGACGAAGAACCAGATGTGAGTGAAATTTAATCTTCGAGCATCATACAAATAGTTATATATTCTAACTCAAATTATTGATGAGTATAACTGGACTACTCATCATACAATTAAGATTAGACCTATTGGTGCCTGTAATAACAGCCTTTTAAATACACAGTATTACCGTATTAAGATGGTTGACGATGAAAGCAGAAGTTCAACATATGTGATTTGGTGCTTATTTCTAAACACAAAACTGCGTTTGAGAAGTCTTACCTACCGAACTGGTCAACGGAGATAAGTATGCTTTCCATAGTGCAGCACACAAACCCGAGAACTTACACCTTGAAGGACAGTGACAGCAAATACTTTGCATGCAGTTTTTAAACAGAAGAGATACAGTAAAGCTTTTAACTGGACGTGTTCTTCATGTAGTGGATCATAAGATGTCAAGGGAGCAAGACCTTAGTGATATGGCTCGACTTCCCATCAAAGCATAACAGTTGGGTGAATACTCGCTGTAAACTAGCACAAATATCAATGCAGTAGCGTGACGTGGGTGTTAGGAAACGTATCAGCAGATGTGGGGGTGGTATTCTCAGTATCCTACCAGTTGAACTTCATATCCGTCGATACAACTTCTATGGACCTGCATTGAAGCTGAAAAAGCGTCTAGCTCATCGCGATAAGGAAATTAATATATAAGACGACGCATGCAATAAGAACAAAATTGTGATTCTTCAGTTTCTCCCGGCGTATTTGTTGCTCGAACAGTCCACGGGTATACTGCCGGTTCATAGTGTCCAACGGGCACAGTATTTCGGCGATCAGACATGTCGCAATCGTCAGGTGCGTTGACGAACTGAGCTCCTGAGGGCGGGGCAGCCGATTTAAATCCCCTCCCCCCGCAGGCCGCTCTCTTCGCCGTCCGCGCCCGCGCGCCGGCGGTCGCGAAGGCGTGGGCGTCGGAATCTGTCGTAACGTCGATGTGCTTGCTACGTCCGCCCCCGTACTTCTTGCTGAGAGTCTTCTTAATTACATTCAATGCCGGGTCCCAAGCCTTGCTGTCAAGGGAACCTCCCCATCGCACCCCCCTCAGATTTAGTTATAAGTTGGCACAGTGGATAGGTCTTGAAAAACTCGTAGAGGCACCCTGGTGAATAGTGAAACCTCGTTGAAGCTCACTAGGATATCAGTGTCTTTCAGTCTGAAGTTGTCGAGCCGTTTCACGAAATCCACGGACTTACGGGTATGGTGAGGGCATTTACCTACATAGGGGCTAAGTAAATCAGCCAGATATTTTGCCAGCAAGTAAGTAGGTGCCCTAATGTTGCTGACAATCTGGCGAATAGGTACTCCCTCTTTGTGGACCTTAGGGAGTCCATAAAGTCTTAGTGGTACAGGTCCTTGAGGTGACAATTTCTTGGCGTTCCCCCCTGGTAGATCCGCGTCCTTGAGTAGAGCCCTGGTCTTGTTCTCCACCTTCTTCGTGGGGTCACTGTTGATCTTCCTATAGGAGTCGTCATCTAGCAGGCGCTGCATCTTCTCAATATAGTCCTTACGGGAAAGAACAACAGTGGCATTGCCTTTGTCAGCAGGTAAGATAACAATCTCAGAGCAGAATGTTAAAGATGACCTCGGTTTGAGGAAGGCCGGCATATACCAAATTCCCTGTGAATGTGGGAAGACGTATATCGGACAGACAGTACGCACCATCGAAGATCGTTGCCGAGAACATCAAAGGCACACTCGACTGAAATATCCAAATAAGTCGGCGGTAGCAGAGCACCGTTTGTCCGAGAACCACGAGATGGATTATGAGCGTACCAAGATCCTGGCTCAGACCTCTAAATATTGGGACAGCGTTATAAGGGAGGCTATCGAAATTCGCACCAGGGAAGATCTTATCAACCGAGATTGCGGCTACAATCTCAGCAAGGCTTGGGACCCGGCATTGAATGTAATTAAGAAGACTCTCAGCAAGAAGTACGAACTGGTGACCAGGGCGGACGTAGCAAGCACATCGACGCTACGACAGATTCCGACGCCCACGTCTTCGCGAGAGCGGCCCGCGGGTGGAGGGGATTTAAATCGGCCGCCCGCCCTCAGGAGGTCAGTTCGTCAGCGCACCTGACGATGGCGACATGTCTGATCGCCGAAATGTTGTGCCCGTTGGACACTATGAACCAGCAGTATACCCGTGGATTGTTCGAGCAAAGAACAGTATTGTTTAAACCACAAATAAATGTCGTCACATTGCAAACGGAATATCAACTGATAAAGCCAAGCAGATATCTCGAAGAAAGGATACTGGTGTACTAGACTTAGAACTACTTAAACCTAACTAACCTAAGGACATCACACACATCCATGCCCGAGGGAGGATTCGAACCTGCGACCGCAGCAGCAGCGCGGTTCCATACTGAAGCGCCTAGAACCGCTCGGCCACAGTGGCCGGCTCCAGAGCTGCATATCCCAGTGATGCAAAGATTCAGCTGGTGACAAAGAAGGAGGTCTTCCCATATGAATACGTGGATTCGATGGACAGACTGCAAAACCATGTTGCCCAATGTAACCACGTTAATCTTCAAACGCATAGGCACTGCCATAATGGATGCAGAGTATCTTTAATTTAAAGGGATAAGCTAAATTGTAGATGGAGACAAATGTGCACTTGCTCACAGATGTTTTTGAGAAATTCCGGAGTGAATGCCCTGGGCACAAATACTCTAGATCCTGTCTTCTATTATATTGTGCCAGGGCTTTCGTGGGATGAAATGTAGAAAAGACACATATCAACAATGAACTGTTGACCGATGTTAATATGTAGCTTTTTTCGAATTCAGGATCTGTGGGGGACTTTGTCAGTGCATCCATAGGTACGCCAAGGTGAATAACATGCGACTGAGTGAGGGTGATTACATACCATCTGATAATTTAAGTTACAGGTTTTATTTGGATATAAACAATCTCTACGGGTATGCCATGCCACAATCTCTGCTGTCTGAATGGTTCCGATGACTGTCCAAAGACGTGACTGTACAATGACAAAACCGTCAAACTGGAGAAAAAGATCCATCATGTGGCTGCTGGTGCTGGTATGGGATATGTCCTGGAGGCAGACCTGGAATACCCCGCAAAATTGATGACCCACACAGCGACTTCGCGTTGTGTCCAGAGTGCCTAGTTCTATGAAATTGTTCCATCCTCAAGCTGATGACAACAATGGGAAGTAAGCAGAGACATATTCTACACTATATAAACCTCCAGCAGGGTGTCATGTTGGGGATGCGACTTATTAAAATCACACGCGACATCTCCCTTGAGCTTGAAGGAGTACACTTATGTTAATATCGTAAAGAGAGCTACTGCAATGTGTGATTTTGAAACAGATTTTTGTTAATTAATGAATAATTTAGTTTTCAACAAAACCACTGAAATTTATTTAGCTTACTGGTGGGATGGGAATTACGGTCCAAATGGCTCTGAGCACTATGGGACTCAACTGCTGAGGTTATAAGTCCCCTAGAACTTAGAACTACTTAAACCTAACTAACCTAAGGACATCACACACATCCATGCCCGAGGCAGGATTCGAACCTGCGACCGTAGTGGTCGCGCGGCTCAAGACTGTAGTGCCTAGAACCGCTCGGCCACTCCGGCCGGCGCACTATGGGACTTAACTGCTGTGGTCATCAGTCCCCTAGAACTTAGAACTACTTAAACCTAACTAACCTAAGGACATCAAACACATCCATGCCCGAGGCAGGATTCGAACCTGTGACCGTAGCGGTCGCTCGGTTCCAGACAGTAGTGCCTAGAACCGCACGGCCACTCCGGCCGGCGATGGGCATTACGGCGCAAGATATTACATTGTCAGGCCAAATTTTAAGTGGGCTACAACCTTTAATGAAAGTGTAGCTTTTGTGGCGGCGTTCGTAGCGACAAACAATTCGCTGTAGAAACGGCTTACGAAGTCACCGCCACACTTTTAATAGCGGGCCGACCGGTCCGCTGGAACAGTGAACAGAAAGATGAAAACCCAAACACTCTGATTAAATAAAAGTCGGTACTAATCTTTATTAACGAAGATACAGAAACACAGTGGTGAACTCCGTGTCTACAGAAATCTGTCTAGTTCGAGTCGGAGCGGCTAGGTCAGCGTCGGCTGACGACAAACAACAACTCTGCTGCGATGAACACACAACTGACTAGCAAGTACACAATTCGGTGGCGAGTATACAACTGAGCGGCGAATACAGAACTGTCCTAGCGCTCGCGACTCCAGCGCTTAAGAAGCCAGAAGCCAGCGGTGGCGCGCGCAGACTTGCGGCGATTTCCTGTCTCGCTGGCGCTGCTTATGCGGACGGCGTCCGGACTTTGATGCTGCCAACCTTTTGGCAGCGGGCTCGGGTGGCATTACTGGCTAGGATATAACACTCCTCCCCCCCAAATCGCCGCACCGTCGTTGAATAATGACGTGGCGAGCGTCGACGGCGGGGGAGGGGTCTGGCCGCAGGCGTAGCAGAAGAGACCGGGGCGGAGACTGTTGTCGGTGGCAGTCCCCGGTCCGCACCCAAGCATTGGCTGGGCAGGGCCTCGGGAAACACCGACTGAAAACCGAGGTCAGGGTGCACGCCTGTGACCACGGGCGCAGCTTCTGGTACTGGACGCGACGGGGCGTTGGGACCCACGAAGAGAGGCAGCGTCTCCTGACGCTGCGTCGACGGCTGCTGAGTGGGCGCCGGACAAGGCGCTGCGGTGTCAGACTCCTTGGGGGTGCCCAAGGAAAGCGGCTGCAGGACAGGCTGCACAGCCACCGCTTGGGAAGGCGGCCCGGCTGAGGGGTCGACGTCCATCAGCTCCGAAGGCGGTAGCGACTGAAGAGGGACCGCAGGCGCCGGAGCGACCACCTGGGGCGCTCCCGGATGAAGCTGCGCGGGAGGCATCAACGGGACGGGCTGTCGGCGTGGTAGCGGCGACGGCTGCTGCTGCTGCCCTGGGGGCGGCAGCGAAGTCGGAAGGCGCGGCTGGAACCCGCCGCGGACCAAATCTGTGGACAAAGAACGAGCGGCAGAATCCGGGCGGCCAGCGCGGCGCAACTGGTTCTGATGCCTCCTGTGCACCCCAGTAGCACCTTGAACAGTATAAAAACCGCGACCCTGGACACTTATCACGGTACCACGTTCCCAACAACGGCGACCGTGATAAACTCTGAAAAAAACGGCGTCGTTGCGCTGAAAACGCGTGCGATGCTCAGAAGCGGCGGGTCGATCCGGAGGGTGCAACAACCGTAGTAGGGTGCGATGACGACGGCCGTGGAGAAGCTCCGCAGGCGAAGGGCCGTCGCGTGGCGTGGTCCGGTACGACGACAGGAACGTGATGAGGGCCTGCTGACGAGAGTGCGTAGCACGAAGGCGGTCCATATGATCCTTGAATGTGCGTACAAAACGTTCCGCTGCACCATTCGATTGAGGGTGGAACGGCGGAGTAAGAACATGGCGAATGCCATTGGCAGAACAAAAACTTTCAAATTCAGCAGAGGTAAATTGTGGACCATTGTCAGACACTAAAACTTCTGGAAGACCTCAATACAAAAAATTGAAGTCAACGCCTGTATAGTTTGTGCAGACGTTGGAGACTGCATGGGCACAACAAACGGAAAATTACTAAATGCATCTATCACGATGAGCCAACGAGAATTCCAATATGGACCAGCGAAATCAATATGTACTCGCTGCCAGGGACCGGCAGGGCGTGCCCACTCAAAATAGCGTTGAGGCGGAGCAGCTTGGTGTTCGGCACACGTCGAACAATCTGTAGACATCTGCGTAATCTGCTTATCAATGCCGATCCATGTACAATGACGGCGGGCAAGCTGCTTGGTGCGGACCACTCCCCAATGACCTTGATGCAACAAGTCGAGGACCTTGGATTGGAGCACTTGGGGAACCACTACACGAAGCTGGTCATTCTCGGTGCGTAACAGCAAAACTCCGTGCGAAACAGACAACAGATGACGTTGCGGATAATAGCGACGAACCACAGGATCCGATATGTCCTTTGCCTTGGACGGCCAACCACGTTGAACAAAACGTAATAGTAAACTCAGATGAGGATCCGTAGCTGTCTCACGTGCCACCTGACGATAATCAATCGGAAAATCCCGGAGGGATTGATGCTCATCGGCGTCAATCTGATGGCAAGAGTCGTCAGAGGAATCGAAGACATCATCCGCAGCAATCGGCAATCTAGAAAGCGCGTCAGCGTTTGCATGCTGAGCTGTAAGGCGATACAGTATCTCATACTGGTATTGTGATAACAAAAGAGCCCAACGTTGTAGTCTTTGAGCTGTCCGCTGAGGAACTGGTTTAGACGGATGAAACAGTGACGTCAGGGGCTTGTGATCTGTTACTAAATAGAATGGTCTACCATAGAGGTAGTGATGGAATTTTGTGACACCGAACGCAATAGCCAACGCTTCCTTGTCCAATTGGCTATAATTACTCTGAGCTTTGTTTAGCAATTTAGATGCGAACGCAATAGGACGTTCGGTGTTACCGACTCGGTGAGACAACACAGCACCGAGGCCGAAAGAAGAGGCATCACAAGCTAACACCAGAGGCTTGTTAGGGTCGTAATGGACCAGACAACGATCATTCAATAAAGCCTCTTTAAGCTGCTGAAAGGCTGATTGGCAATCAGCTGACCACACAAACGGAACATTCTTACGGCGGAGACGATGCAACTGTGCAGCAATCTGTGATACATTAGGTATAAACCTAATATAATACGTCAATTTGCCAAGAACTGCTTGCAATTCATGCAGATTGCGAGGGGCGGGCAAATCACGAATAGCTGCTAAATGTGACTGGGAGGGATGAATGCCTTGAGCATTAATAACATGTCCCAGATACTCCATCTCCGTAAGGAAAAATGAACATTTATCGATGTGGCAACGTAGGCCTGCCTGAGACAATACTTTAAACAAACACTCCAAATTACGGAAATGTTCAGCAGGCGTCCGACCGGACACAACAATATCGTCTAAATAGTTGCAACACGATGGCACATTAGCCAGAAGTTGTGACAAAAAACGCTGAAAAACAGCTGGAGCTGACGCACAACCAAAAGGCAAACGCAGAAAACGGAACAACCCCAACGACGTGTTTATGACAAAATACTGTTGTGATTGCTCGTCGAGGGGCAATTGCAAATATGCTTCACGGAGATCGATTTTGGAAAAGAAACGAGCTTCCCCTAACTTATCCATCAGCTCGTCCGGTCTAGGCAAAGGAAAAGAATCAATGACAGTCTGAGGATTAACTGTCGACTTAAAATCAGCACACAAACGTAACTTGCTAGACGGTTTCTTTATAATAACTAAGGGAGAAACCCACTGGCTCGCTGAAACGGGTTGAATAACACCGTTGTTTTCCCAACGACGAAGTTCATCTTCTACAGGTGCCCGGAGGGCGTGAGGCACTGGACGAGCACGACAAAATCGAGGCTGAGCATTATCTTTTAACGTAATATGAGCGGCAAAGTTCGCAGCACAACCTAGTTCGTCTTTAAATATGTCACTGTATCGTTTACACAACTCAGTTATGCTGTCTTGAGGAACAACAACAGAATTAATTTGCAACACATTGTCGTGGATAGACAGGCCAAACAAGTCAAAACAGTAATCCGAAAATGTTTACACTGTCTGTAGCGCGGAGCACTGTGAATGAAACTGTTTTTGTATTGCCACGGAATGTGGCTGGCACGCTATACACACCTAACACAGGAATTTGTTCTCCACTATAAGTAGCCAAAGAATGTTTTGCCGCTGAAAGTTTAGGGCGGCCGATAGCCGCATACGTAGCACTATTGATTAGAGTCACAGACGCACCAGTGTCTAATTGAAAATTGAAGGTCTTATCCTGGATGCATAGCTTCACAAATAGTTTATTACACTGTCTCTGGATCGGTGCAGTGGAGGCGGAAGACACAAAATCAGCGCGTTTAGCGCGTGTTCGCTGCTTACGACAACTCGTGGGTTGGGCGGGTGGAACAACAACTCCCGCTTCACTTGCAGTCTGTACATTACTTTCTACAGCGTTGGAATTACGCTTGGGTCGCATAGCAGAGGGCTGGGTGGGTGGCTTATTGCGAACAAGTTTATTACCCACACGAACCGTGGAAGAGTCTTTAAACGCGACCTTCTGGGCGGGCTGGCTTTGAAGAACATGAATATCCATGGGCTGGGCAGCTCTAGAATTGTTCTTGCGTTTACGCAAACAAACAGTCTGGATGTGTCCTTTCCTTTGACAAAAGTGACAAACCGCGTTTCTTAACGGGCAACGTTCACGAGGATGAGCAAGAACACACTTAGGGCAAGACTTAACTCTATCATTTTGCAAACGCGGCTGACGAATGTGTTTAACATGACGCGGCCGGCTAGTGTTTACAGTCTGACTCTGCCGGTGGGGCCGCGGGCGTGACATAACTTGCTTAGCACAGACAATTTGAGAAATACATGGCTGATCTAACTCACACTCAGCATAGTCAAAAGTATCTTGGGCTTCAATGATGTTCATCACAGTCCCTAATGACGGGTCAGGCAACTTTAAGATAGCAGCACGAATACGAGAATCTGCAATGTTTTGAGTAATAGCGTCTCGTAACATGACATCACTGTAGGAAGCTCCACACACACAATTAAATCGGCACTGACGGGTGAGGCCCCGTAAATCTGTTAACCACTGTTTATTAGATTGATGTGGCAGTTTCTTTAATCTGAAGAACTTGAATCTGGCTGCTGCCACATGAACTCGCGACTCGAAATACTCAGCAAGCTTGTTAACAACAACGTCATAGTCTAAAGCTTCTGGCTGGGATTCCGGGAACAACTTACAAAGTAGTCGATAGACTTCCACGCCTGCAGTGGAAATGAAATAAAGCTGCCGCTCAGTACCTGTGATTTTGTAGACTGTCATGTGCGCCTGCAACTGCGCGAAATATTCTCGCCATTCTTCTCTTGATGCATCAAAAGCACGGAAAGGTGGTGCTGCCTGTGCTTGTTCCTTTTGTGTTGGAGGATTAGCCGCTTGTTTGGCGATTGCTTCCACCAGACTTTGTATTTGCTGACTCTGTAACAAGATCAACTGTTGTAATTCGGCAGACATAGTGAACACAAATTAAACCAGCCCCCAAAATTTTATCGCTATAATTAGTATAACAAGAAACAAGTTGAACCAGCCCTGCACACGAGTTCGGAAGTCCTCGTCGCCAGTTTTGTGGCGGCGGTCGTAGCGACAAACAATTCGCTGTAGAAACGGCTTACGAAGTCACCGCCACACTTTTAATAGCGGGCCGACCGGTCCGCTGGAACAGTGAACAGAAAGATGAAAACCCAAACACTCTGATTAAATAAAAGTCGGTACTAATCTTTATTAACGAAGATACAGAAACACAGTGGTGAACTCCGTGTCTACAGAAATCTGTCTAGTTCGAGTCGGAGCGGCTAGGTCAGCGTCGGCTGACGACAAACAACAACTCTGCTGCGATGAACACACAACTGACTAGCAAGTACACAATTCGGTGGCGAGTATACAACTGAGCGGCGAATACAGAACTGTCCTAGCGCTCGCGACTCCAGCGCTTAAGAAGCCAGAAGCCAGCGGTGGCGCGCGCAGACTTGCGGCGATTTCCTGTCTCGCTGGCGCTGCTTATGCGGACGGCGTCCGGACTTTGATGCTGCCAACCTTTTGGCAGCGGGCTCGGGTGGCATTACTGGCTAGGATATAACAGTAGCCGCTGTAGAGATAACTAAGGTTTCAGTGGAGTTCACGAAGCCAGTCGACATCAGTAGTAGACCTTTTCAAACTCCACGTGTACTCATTCAACTACGAGTTTTCTAAATCGAACTTCGCTGATCTCAAGTTATTTTATCCGGATACAGTTTCATCTACTGGGTGAAAGGTTGTGATCTATATGAATTAATAAGGTACAATCCTGATGAATTCGACACGTCTGGATATGCGGTTGATAATGATGATGATGTTTGATTTATGGGACGCTCAACTGCATGGTCATCAGCACCCGTACAGAGCCCCAATTTTTACACAGACCATTCCATTTTCTTTCCACAATCCAATCTAGTCACTCTCACAAATGATGATGATGATGATGAAGACAAGCCGGCCGGTGTTGCCGTGCGGTTCTAGGTGCTTTAGTCTGGAACCGCGTGACCACAACGGTCGCAGGTTCGAATCCTGCCTAGGGCACGGATGTGTGTGATGTCCTTAGGTTAGTTAGGTTTGAGTAGTTCTAAGTTCTAGGGGACTGATGACCACAGATGTTAAGTCCCATAGTGCTCAGAGCCATTTGAACCATTTTTGATGAAGACAACACAAGCACCCAGTCCCCAGGCAGAGAAAATCCCCAACCCGTCCGGGAATCGAACCCGGGTCCCCGTGATCCAGAGGCAGCAACGCTAGCCCCTAGACTACGTGCAGCGAACTCTGTTGATAATCGTTACAACATAACACCTTAGAGTAGTGGCGTACTGTGTGTTGTTACGGAAGACGCTTATTCATTATCTGTTTCACTTTTTTATCTGGTGTCATATTACATCTGATGCAACTGCACAGTTCACATTTCGCTGACATCAGCATCAGCACGTCCTTATCTCTAAGGTCGTTCCCTCCCCCGACCCGCCCCCCTGAGTTCCATCTGCATTCGTGGGAGCGAGGCTCGACTGCAATTCGCACACATGTCATATTTCGCTGACATCCGGACGCCTAAAGCCTCCAAGCCCTTGTCATCATGGTACCATGAATGAAGTTTATGCGTGTGAGTATTCATCTACAATCGTCATTATGTTTTGTTTCTCTGCAGGTTGTAGGTTTCCTTTCCAATATCCATGCAAAGCACTCTCTTGCTGCATCTGCATTTTAACAACGACTGATGAAGACAACGTAAGACAGTAATAATAATAATAATAATAATAATAATAATAATAATAGTGTTACTATGGGTAGTAGAGGTCGCGAAAAATATACTTAAAGCGATTGAGAAATAGTTAACCCACTTCTCAGAGAAACGTCAAAATGTAAGGACGTCGAGACGTACTGTATCAACACTCCCTGCCGCAAGGCGGTCAATTAACGCTAATGCTGATGATCCGTGGGGAGGGTGAGGAGGGGTGACGAGGGGAGGGGGAAGTAGGAAAAGCAAATAAGCGTAACTAATAATGCGCGTTTTCCTTGCAAGCGAGATGAAGTCGATGCGGCAACAGTTACCTTACGTGAACATAATGCTGTTCAACCAAAGCTATTGTCTGTACACCGGCGGGTGCGAGCTTGCCTGTGTCAGTATGCTATGGAACAGGGATTTCTACCCACTGGAAGTATTTAAGAACCGTCGATTTAGTGACGTCAATGTAATATCATCAGTGGATGAATGACGTCGATTATGCGATGTGTCAATGCAGATTTCGGCCTTGTTCCACAGAAACGTTTACTCTCCCTCGATGATGCATACAATCCCTGTAGGGTACTTCCCTGGTACATTTAAAATATCTAACAACAGAGATTGCATACATCTACAGCAGCAGACTTCGAAGAGTTTAATGAATACCAGCTATGCAATACACCATGAGCTAGACTGTTGACATACGTGGCAGCCATATGATTACTTGTTCTGTGAGATTTGAGGAGTGAAGTTAGCTGGCCAGACTCTCCGTCCATCGGAAGAAACTGTAGCTCAACTCTACGATGCATGCTGTGTATCGGTGGATGTAGAAGCGTATGATTTAACATTACCAGATATGGGCACTGAACTATGATCTTATTTAAGTTTGTTTACATTAGTAGTTACACTTAAGAGCTTACAAAACTCCCTACATTCCAATGTACACGACAAGTTACCATCATGACCGAGTGGATGGAACAACCCTACCTCAAGGGTCTTGTACTAAGCGACTGGTCCTCCAATGATGAAGCCAGGAACCGGGAGAACAAGACGATTGTATTATTACTTCCCGGTATTACATAAACTTTTTTATTGGGCCTTCTGGCTCTAGGGAAACCAATTTTGTTCTAACAGTGTTAACACATCCAGAGAGAGTTAGTTTCGAGCATGTATTTGTTTATTCATTTATTTACTTTTTCAAAAACTCTATTTCAGCCATAATATCAGTTACTGCATGAGGCTTCACGGTATTGAGGAGTAACATACCAGACGTTCAGCGAAAGCAATTATATTCTACCGCCTGAAAAAGTAAAGCCAAACAGTGTATGCATATTTGACGAGTCGCAGTGGAAAATCAGACTGAGATCCGCAGATATTTCTGCTTTTGTCGCCATATGCAAATCAATATACTTCATTTCATCGAGGGCTACTCAATAATCCCGAACAATCTGGTCCAGGATAATGCGAATCTTATTATCGCTTTCAAACAGGACTATCTGAATTCAAAGCATATTTACCAAGAACGTATAGGGAATTCCGTATCATTCTATACCGTATGTGAGGATTGCTGAAATAGCCGGCCGGAGTGGCCGTGCGGTTCTAGGCGCTACAGTCTGGAACCGAGCGACTGCTACGGTCGCATGTTCGAATCCTGCCTCGGGCATGAATGTGTGTGATGTCCTTAGGTTAGTTAGGTTTAATTAGCTCTAAGTTCTAGGTGACTGATGACCTCAGAAGTCGCATAGTGCTCAGAGCCATTTGAACCATTTGATTGCTGAAATAACTCGGCGTATGGCTTTCTGGTTATAGATAAAACTAGGAAATTGAATGAGGGCTTATACAGACGAAAGTTCAATGATATTTTGTGTAAAAGGCAATGTATCAAAACTTAACCGTATCTGTATACTGTGAACTATAGACAAATTTGCACGTGTGTCACACACTCGCTCAGAGGGCGCTAAGCACAAGCGCATATTTGACAGAAACATCAAGGCAATCAATTCTAAATTAATGGAACTAGAAAGTCTTATCCAGACCATGACTATAAATTTCAAGGTATTTTATGCTAGGATACAGCAATGTGATCTACATGTCAATGAGAATATTGAAGAAGTCAGCACAAAAAGAACGGATATGCGCGGATATATCAAAAATGGTTCAAATTGCTCTGAGCACTATGGGACTTAACATCTGAGGTCAGCAGTCCTAAGCACACCTAAGGACAGCACAGACATCCATGCCCGAGGCAGGATTCGAACCTGCGACCGTAACAGTAGCGCGGTTCCGGACTGAAGCGCCTAGAACCGCTCGGCCACAACGGCCGACTTGGATATATCAAAACGATCGCTATGGCACTTGCTTCCCATCGTCGTCAGTAGTCTCAACGTGAATAAAAGTTGTAAACTCTCTCAAAAACTGCTTATACAGCAGCATCTCGTCGACAAAGCGTAAAGATATCGAGGCACAGAAGGCCATTCGACGAAAGTTACGATTGTTGAAGTTAGAGCAGTTGCAAGAAGATTAGCGTCGCCTCGAAACATTTAAACCAGAAACCGATAATCTGTAAGGGCTGTCACGCCCTATAGAAGGAGGCAGAAGAGAACAAGAACTCAGGAAGAAGCAGAAGATGAGGGAATAAATGCTATTACTGACTTCATTAATAGTTACGGGAATGTTGATGTAGACAGAATATACGGGGTCAGCAGGACGATGCAATATATGTTAGGTAAACACCCTGTACGTTTTATGCAATAGGAGTTGGGCAACAGGAATTTGAAAAAACGCCTTATTTATTAGAGCTAAAATTCTTAAAAATGTCGAATGTCAAAAAGTATACCTCAAAAGATATAAAAGGGTATGGTCAAATATTACGCATGACCAATGCACATAGGATCCCAAAAGGACGAATGAAAGCCTCAAAGAGTGACAAAAACAAGAATATAAATAAACCACCGGTAGCGGCTGCACATAGCGCGGTAAAGGGTTTGAAGTTCAACGTAAAAGAATGAACAATCTACCTCTAGAGTTACTGAACAGTGCGTTCTCTCAGTTGCGGCTGCAGAATGTGCGGACGAGAGACGGCGGAATGATGGTTAAGACAGCTGCAGGAAAGCACTCAGTGAGCAAGAACACGGAACTTGAAAGCCTAAGCTGTGCGAGCACAAATTGATCCGTCGTGAGCAAACATTTTATTTTGCTGTACTAACCTTTGAGAGGTCAGACAAACGTGTGGTTCCTGAAGAGGGGCAGCAGCCTTTTCAGTAGTTGCAGTGGCAACAGTCTGGATGATTGACTAATCTGGCCTTGTAACACTGACCAAATCGGCCTTGCTGTGCTGGTACTGCGAACAGCTGAAAGCAAGGGGAAACTACAGACGTAAAGCATGCAGCTTTACTGTATGGTTAAATGATGATGGCGTCCTCTTGGGTAAAATATTCCGGAGGTAAAATAGTCCCCCATTCGGATCTCCGGGCGGGGACTACTCAGGAGGACTTCGTTATCAGGAGAAAGAAAACTGGCGTTCTACGGATCGGAGCGTGGAATGTCAGATCCCTTAATCGTGCAGGTAGGTTAGAAAATTTAAAAAGGGAAATGGATAGGTTAAAGTTAGATACAGTCGGAAATAGTGAAGTTCGGTGGCAGGAGGAACAAGACTTTTGGTCAGGTGAATACGGGGTTATCAATACAAAATCAAATAGGGGTAATGTAGGAGTAGGTTTAATAATTAATAGGGAAATAGGAATGCGGGTAAGCTACTACAAACAGCATAGTGGACACATTATTGTGGCCAAGATAGACACGAAGCCCACGTCTACTACAGTAGTACAAGTTTATATGCCCACTAGCTCTGCAGATGATGAAGAGATTGATGAAATGTATGATGACATAAAAGAAATTATTCAGATACTAAAGAGAGACGAAAATTTAATAGTCATGGGTTACTGGAATTCGATAGTAGGAGAAGAAAGAGCAGGAAACGTAGTAGGTGAATATGGATTGGGAGTAAGAAGTGAAAGAGGAAGCCGCCTGGTAGAATTTTGTACACAGCATAACTTAATCATAGCTAACACTTGGTTCAAGAAGCATGAAAGAAGGTTGTATACAATGAAGAAGCCCGGAGGTACTGGAAGGTGTCAGATAGATTATATAATGGTAAGACAGAGATTTAGGAACCTGGTTTTAAATTGTAAGACATTTCCAGGGGCAGTTGTGGACTCTGACTACAATCTATTAGTTATGAACTGTAGATTAAAACTGAAGAAACTGCAAAAAGGTGGGAATTTAAGGAGATGAGACCTGGATAAACTGACTACACCAGAGGTTGTACAGTGTTTCAGGGAGAGTATAAGGGAACGATTGACAAGAATTGGGGAAAGAAATACAGCATAAGAAGAATGGGTAGCTTTGAGGGATGAAGTAGTGAAGGCAGCAGAGGATCATGTAGGTAAAAAGACGAGGGCTAATACAAATCCTTGGCTAACAGAAGAAATATTGAATTTAGTTGATGAAAGGAGTAAATATAAAAATGCAGTAAATGATGCAGGCAAAAACGAATACAAAAGTCTCAAAAATGAGATCGACAGGGAGTGCAAAATGGCTGAGCAGGGATGGTTAGAGGACAAATGTAAGGATGTAGAGGCGCATGTCACTAGGGGTGAGATAGATACTGGCTACAGGAAAATTAAAGAGACCTTTGGAGAAAAGGGAACGACTTGTATGAATATCAAGAGCTCAGATGGAAACCCAGTTCTAAGCAAAGAAGGGAAAGCAGAAAGGTGGAAGGAGTAATAGAGGGTCTATACAAGGGCGATGTACTTGAGGACAATATTATGAAAATGGAAGAGGATGTAGATGAAGATGAAATGGAAGATATGATACTGCGTGAAGAGTTTGACAGAGCACTAAAAGATCTGAGTCGAAACAAGGCCCCGGGAGTAGACAACATTCCATCAGAGCTGCTGACAGCCTTGAGAAAGCCAGCCCTGACAAAACTCTGCCATCTGGTGAGCAAAATGTATGAGACAGTCGAAATACCCTCAGACTTCAAGCAGAATTCAATAATTCCAATCCCAAAGGAAGCACGTGCTGACAGATGTGAAAATTACCGAACTATCAGTTTAATAAGTCACGGCTGCAAAACACTAGCACGAATTCCTTACAGACGAATGGAAAAATTGGTAGAAGCCGACCTTGGGGAAGATCAGTTTGGATTCCGTAAAAATATTGGAACACGTGTGGCAATACTGACCCTACGACTTATCTTAGAAGATAGATTAAGAAAAGGCAAAACTACTTTTCTAGCATTTGTAGACTTAGAGAAAGCTTTTGACAATGTTAACTGGAATACCCTCTTTCGAATTCTGAAGGTGGAAGGGGTTAAATAAAGGGAGCGAAAGGCTATTTACAATTTGTACAGAAACCAGAAGGCAGTTATAAGAGTCGATGGACATGAAAGGGAAGCAGTGGTTGGGAAGAGAGTGAGACAGGGTTGTAACCTATCCCCGATGTTATTCAATCTGTATATTGAGCAAGAAGTAAAGTAAACAATAGAAAAATTCGTAGTAGGAATTAAAATCCATGGAGAAGCATTAAAAAATTTGAGGTTCGCCGATGACATTGTAATTCTGTCAGAGACAGCAAAGGACCTGGAAGAGCAGTTGACTGGAATGGACAGTGTCTTGCAAGGAGGATATAAGATGAACATCAACATAAGCAAAACGAGGATAATGGAATGTAGTCGAGTTAACTCGGGCGATGCTGAGGGAGTTAGATTAGGAAATGAGACATTTATAGTAATAAAGGAGTTTTGCCACTTATCGAGCAAAATAACTGATTATGGTCGAAGTAGAGAGGATATAAAATGAAGACTGGCAATGGTAAGGAAAGCGTTTCTGAAGAAGAGAAATTTGTTAACATCGAGTATAGATTTAAGTGTCAGGAAGTCATTTCTGAAAGTATTCGTATGGAGTGTAGCCATGTATGGAAGTGAAACATGGACGATAAATAGTTTGGACAAGAAGAGAATAGAAGCTTTCGAAATGTGGTGCTACAGAAGAATGCTGAAGATTAGATGGGTAGATCACATAACTAATGAGGAGGTATTGACTAGAATTGGGGAGAAGACAAATTTGTGGCACAACTTGACTAGAAAGAGGAGGAGGAGATTAGTGTTTAACGTCCCGTCGACAACGAGGTCATTAGAGACGGAGCGCAAGCTCGGGTGAGGGAAGGATGGGGAAGGAAATCGGCCGTGCCCTTTCAAAGGAACCATCCCGGCATTTGCCTGAAGCGATTTAGGGAAATCACGGAAAACCTAAATCAAGATGGCCGGAGACGGGATTGAACCGTCGTCCTCCCGAATGCGAGTCCAGTGTGCTAACCACTGCGCCACCTCGCTCGGTACTTGACTAGAAGAAGGGATCTGTTGGCAGGACATGTTCTGAGGCATCAAGGAATCACCAGTTTAGTATTGAAGGGTAAAAACCGTAGAGGGAGACCAAGAGATGAATACACTAAGCAGATTCAGAAGGATGTATGTTGCAGTACGTACAGGGAGATGAAGAAGCCTGCACAGGGTATAGTAGCATGGAGAGCTGCATCAAACCAGTCTCTGGACTGAAGACCACAACATTCTGTGGGTTCATCAGATTTTACGCGGCGATGGGGACATATTCGTCAGATTCGGAGCAGCATTCAATCTCCCCCTGCAAGTTGATCTTAGGGATTGTGAGGCTCTAGAGAAAACTTGGATTTTAAGAGTTTTCGCTTCCCGACCGTCGTCTGGTACAGCCAGGCGTCTTCTCACTGTACTTGAGGAATATAAGTTTCGATCAGGCAGTAGCGTAATTCGTCTTCTGAGCAACTTGCATTCTACTCGTTTGGATATGCATCTTGAATACTCTATTACCTATGTCATATATTCGCCTCATTTATCTTGCTTTTTGCGAGTTGCCCAGATGGGGAAGTCTTCTTCATTTCACTTCCTGCAGTTTCCCTATTAAACGAGAGTCCCACAGAGTATATAATCATTTTATTTTAGTTTGTAATATTTTTTAGAAAATTGCTCGTTCACCCATCCTGACGCGTAGCGGCCAGGAATAGGCAGAGTCGCTACATGACTTACATTTTGTGATCCAGTATGTCCAACAACTTCCCTGAGATTAGATGACCCATAAATGACAATTATAGCCAGCTGCATTTTAAGGTGTTTTCTTCGTTGTGACGGGTTTCAAATGGCTCTAAGCACTATGGGACTTAACGTCTGAAGTCATCAGTTCCATAGACTTAGAAGTACTTAAACCTAACTAACCTAAGGACATCACACACATCCATGCCCGAGGCCGGATTCGATAAATGGTTCAAATGGCTCTGAGCACTATAGGACTCAACTGCTGAGGTCATTAGTCCCCTAGAACTTAGAACTAGTTAAACCTAACTAACCTAAGGACATCACAAACATCCATTCCCGAGGCAGGATTCGAACCTGCGACCGTAGCGGTCTTGCGGTTCCAGACTGCAGCGCCTTTAACCGCACGGCCACTTCGGCCGGCCGCCGGATTCGAACCTGCGACCGTAGCAGCAGCGCGGTTCTGGACTGAAGCGCATAGAACCGCTGACAAAGGCTTACAAGACTGAGGGCCCCTGTTTGAAACAAAACAATGAATGCCTTAATGCACCTATTGTTAGTGGCAAGTATGAAGCTGACTGTGACCCATCATCGATTAGTGAATGCAATAGCCTTGTTCTCAATTTTTCCAAACAGTGAGGAGAGAGAGACTTTCATATCCTCCGGTACCTGCAACGGTCGACCAGTTTTCTCGGGAAGTTGTTCCTCCAGGTAAGGGGTTAGCGGATGAAGGCTATCATTCAACCAGTGTTTAACGATGTTGAATATTTCTTGCCGAGCGAATTTCACGTATTCTTCATCCGAATCTGTGTGAAAAATGTTACATTGGCATTAGCAACAAATTATGTACAGACACATAGTTAAATATCGTAAGCGTGTTGCATGGGGAACATAGTACTGAAGCCTGCTGGGCCGAGCGCTACATCGACCGCGGTGCGGTGCCATGTCGTAGTGTGATACGTGGGACGCACGGAAACATTCATTTTACAAGAGAATAGGGATATTTAGGAGGCTGATTCTTGTCAGTTCCATCAGAGCGGCTCTAGGCGCTCAGTCCGGAACCGCGCGACTGCTACGGTCGCAGGTTCGAATCCTGCCTCGGGCATGGATGTGTGTGATGTCCTTAGGTTAGTTAGGTTTAAGTAGTTCTAAGTTCTAGGGGACTGATGACCACAGATGTTAAGTCCCATAGTGCTCAGAGCCATTTGAACCATTTTTAGTTCCATCAGATAATTGATCAGTCTATAGTCTGGGTGTTGTAATCCCGCGGTATATTACGATATATGCTACTTTTGGTACCGTTGAAAGTTCAGCAAATCATGTCGTTTTGTGCAAACATCAAAAAAGTTAAAATGTACACAGGATAGCCGTGAGATTTAGACTGTATTAGTGTATGAATGTGTTCTACATACCTGTGGCAATCGTTTCCATCTCGTAGAATTTAATTTCTTCACTTCACTACGTACTTATCCACTCACCAATCGAGCATAAATTTGCCTAGTTGTCACAGCGCCGCGTGTGCTGTTGACGAAGGTCGCCGTTGAGCTGACGTAATTCGACAGGTATCGAAGGTAGGGACCTATCCTTTTGCGTGAGGTGCAGCAATTCTTCCCCTTTCCAACCCATACCACCAAATTCCCAGAATCTAATATTCATTTTTCGGGGTTGCGGCCACGTTTTGGGGATTCGGCCCCACGATGCGGGTGTGTGCATATAGTAGGGGTTCGAGAACTAGCTCCTAACCGAAAACAGTAGACTTTCGTTTTTGTTTGTGTTCAGACTAAGAAACTTAGACGTAAGTAATTTTAATTTTTCCAGCTAGCTCATAAGTACTGATTTCTGTGCGATGTTCAGTATGCTACATAGGGGTAGGATGCTAGAGATAAGGATGTTCAAAATGTGTGTGAAATCCTATGGGACTTAACTGCTAAGGTCATCAGTCCCTAAGCTTACACACTACTTATCCTAAATTATCCTAAGGACAAACACACACACACCCATGCCCGGAGGATGACTCGAACCTCCGCCGGGACCAGCCGCACAGCCCATGACTGCAGCGCTTTAAACCGCTCGGCTAACCCTGTGCGGCAGATAAGCATGATCTGTAAGTAATAAGGCTAGAGTGTGATTTTATGTGTACCCCATCTTTTGTCATGAATAAAGCACTCCGTCTTTAGGCCGCAAGTGGCCCATTGGGACCATCCGACCGCCGTACCATCCTCAGTTGAGGATGCAGATAAGAGGGGCGCGTGGTCACTACACATCTCTCCCGGTCTGTATGATGGTTTTCTGCGACCGGAGCCGTTACTATTCGGTCGAGCAGCTCCTCAATGGACATCACGAGGCTGAGTGCATCGCGAAAAATGGCAACAGCGCATGGCAGCCCAGCCAGTCAATCACCATCCAAGTACCAGCCTCGCCCAACAGCGCTTAACTCCGGTGATCTGACGAGAACCGGTGTATCCACTGCGGCAAGGCCATTGCCCTTGTCATTAATATTTCTGTGCATTGTTTGCCGTGTGGGACAATATTGTGTCATTGCCGGCCGCGGTGGTCTAGCGGTTCTAGGCGCTCAGTCCGGAGCCGCGCGACTGCTACGGTCGCAGGTTCGAATCCTGCCCCTGGCATGGATGTGTGTGATGTCCTTAGGTTAGTTACGTTTAAGTAGTTCTAAGTTCTAGGGGACTGATGACCATAGATGTTAAGTCCCATAGTGCCCAGAGCCATTTGAGCCATTTGAATATTGTGTCATTGTTAAGAACTCCTGCAGTCATTAGTGAGGTACCGCATTTATTTCTTTTCGTTGTGAAATTGTGCAGTTGTGCACAGGGCATCACAATTAGTGTACTACCTGTTTTTCGAATATTATAATGGGACAATATTGTGTCATTGTTCAGAACTCCTGCAGTCAGTAGTGAGGTAGCGCATTTACTTCATTTCTTTGTGAAATTGTGCAGTTGTGTGGAGGGCCTCACGATTAGTGTACTGCCTGTTTTTCGAATATTATAGATGAACTCGTGCAGCAGTGATCAGCGAGAGGTGTCGGTGAGACCAGTCGATATATGTTTACCTATTTCAGGGTGTCGGAATAAGACAAAAAATGATTACAAGATGTGATGTATCGTTCTTCTCCAAATTTCTATGGTGGCCATGGTGTCTCAGCCACTTGTGAAGTGTCAAATCATAGTATGTTTATCGTTTTTGGTAAGATATCTAACTTTCTCTTGTGGAGACTTTAGTTTCTTCTACTGGGGTTGGACAAAAATCTGGAAACACTGCGAGAAATACATGCCTCAAAGTAACTGCAAATGCTAACCAAGCCTGCACGTTGTGCTGTTGTGACTGGCCACGATGGCACCTGTGCAACGTCCTCAATACGTTACAAGTCATCAGAACAGTGGTCTGTGTGGCTGTGAGTGAATTATCTCGGAACTACGTCAATTTGAATGTGAGCAATTTGTTGGAGCTTGCATTGTGGGTAGTTTCATTACCAAGTAGCTGAAGTGTTTGGTGTTTCAAGAGGCAACATGTCAAAGATCAATATGCATATGAGGAAAGCGGAAATACATTATCCTTTAAGTCACAATGGAGACAAAAGTGTGTGTTGAGTTATCACGAGAGATGGTCATTGAAGATGGTTGTGAAGTCACTGCAGAACTGAATGTCGCACTCGCGAATCCCGTCAGCAGGGCGACCTGGAATTCCAAACCTACTCACCAACGATGCAAATGCCCATAACAGGAAAACAATCTGCCGAAACCATAAGTCCTGGGCATCTCGGAGGAAGCGATGAAGTTGGGATTTTCCTGTACGACCATTTCACAAATGTACCGTGAATATCAGCAGCATCAAATCTCCGACATCGCTGCGGTAGGAAAAATATCCTGCAAGAACGGGACCAACGACGACCGAAGAGAATCGTTCAAAGTGACAGAAGTGCAACCCTTCGGCAAACTGCTGGAGATTTCAGTGCTGGGCCATCAACAAGTGTCACCATGCGGAACATCCAACGAAACATCATCGAGCAGAAGGCCCACTTGTTTACTCTTGATGACTGTACGACACAAAGGTTTACGCCTCGCCTGGGCCCATCATCACCGACAATGGACTGTTGATGACTGGTCAGACGTATCGTGCAGATGGATGTGTACGGATATGGAGACAACTTCATGGGTCCATGGATCCTGTATGTCTGCAGGGGACTGTTCAAGCTGGTGGAGGCTCTGTAATGGTGTGGGGTGTATGCAGATGGAGTTATATGGGACCCCTGATACGACTCTGGTGGAAGACACGTACATAAGCATCCTGTCTGATCACCTGCATTCATACATGTCCATTGTGCATTCGGACGGAATTGGGCAGTTTCAGCAGGACAATGCGACACCCCACACAGGTCCAGAATTGCTATAGAGTGGCTCCACGAACGCTCTTCTGAGTTTAAACGCTTCCGCTGGCCACCAAACTTCTCGGACATGAACATTATTGAGCATATCTAGGATGCCTTACAACGTGCTGTTCGGAAGAGACCTCCACCCTCTCGTACTCTTACGGATTTACAGGGTGTTTCAAAAATGACCGGTATATTTGAAACGGCAATAAAAACTAAACGAGCAGCGATAGAAATACACTGTTTGTTGCAATATGCTTGGGACAACAGTAGATTTTCAGGCAGACAAACTTTCGAAATTACAGTAGTTACAATTTTCAACAACAGATGGCGCTGCAAGTGATGTGAAAGATATAGAAGACAACGCAGTCTGTGGGTGCGCCATTCTGTACGTCGTCTTTCTGCTGTAAGCGTGTGCTGTTCACAACGTGCAAGTGTGCTGTGGACAACATGGTTTATCCCTTAGAACAGAGGATTTTTCTGGTGTTGGAATTCCATCGCCTAGAACACAGTGTTGTTGCAACAAGACGAAGTTTTCAACGGCGGTTTAATGTAACCGAAGGACCGAAAAGCGATACAATAAAGGATCTGTTTGAAAAATTTCAACGGACTGGGAACGTGCCGGATGAACGTGCTGGAAAGGTAGGGCGACCGCGTACGGCAACCACAGAGGGCAACGCGCAGCTAGTGCAGCAGGTGATCCAACAGCGGCCTCGGGTTTCCGTTCGCCGTGTTGCAGCTGCGGTCCAAATGACGCCAACGTCCACGTATCGTCTCATGCGCCAGAGTTTACACCTCTATCCATTCAAAATTCAAACGCGGCAACCCCTCAGCGCCGCTACCATTGCTGCACGAGAGACATTCGCTAACGATATAGTGCACAGGATTGATGACGGCGATATGCATGTGGGCAGCATTTGGTTTACTGACGAAGCTTATTTTTACCTGGACGGCTTCGTCAATAAACAGAACTGGCGCATATGGGGAACCGAAAAGCCCCATGTTGCAGTCCCATCGTCCCTGCATCCTCAAAAAGTACTGGTCTGGGCCGCCATTTCTTCCAAAGGAATCATTGGCCCATTTTCCAGATCCGAAACGATTACTGCATCACGCTATCTGGACATTCTTCGTGAATTTGTGGCGGTAAAAACTACCTTAGACGACACTGCGAACACCTCGTGGTTTATGCAAGATGGTGCCCGGCCACATCGCACGGCCGACGTCTTTCATTTCCTGAATGAATATTTCGATGATCGTGTGATTGCTTTGGGCTATCCGAAACATACAGGAGGCGGCGTGGATTGGCCTCCCTATTCGCCAGACATGAACCCCTGTGACTTTTTTTTTGTGGGGACACTTGAAAGACCAGGTGTACCGCCAGAATTCAGAAACAATTGAACAGCTGAAGCAGTACATCTCATCTGCATGTGAAGCCATTCCGCCAGACACGTTGTCAACGGTTTCGGGTAATTTCATTCAGAGACTACGCCATATTATTGCTACGCATGGTGGATATGTGGAAAATATCGTACTATAGAGTTTCCCAGACCGCAGCGCCATCTGTTGTTGAAATTTGTAACTACTGTAATTTCGAAAGTTTGTCTGCCTGAAAATGTACTGTTGTCCCAAGCATATTGCAACAAACGGTGTGTTTCTATCGCTGCTCGTTTAGTTTTTATTGCCGTTTCAAATATACCGGTCATTTTTGAAAAACCCTGTATGAACAGCCCTGCAGGATTCATGGTGTCAGTTCCCTCCAGCACTGCTTCAGACCTTATGAATATGAAGATGGTATCTGTTCTGTCGGACATGTCCAAAAGAACAGATACCATCTTCACATACGTAAGGCTTACCGGCAAAAGATCTTCAGTGTGAATGCACTCACCTTGCTCAAACTCTTACGGGAATCGGTAGATTGACTGCCACGAGTAATGAGTATAATGGGGAGGGGCACTACAAATGCAGTGTGTGGACAGTAAGTTGGAAATGTGCGTCTCACGAGGAGCGTGCCAGAGATAAGTCCCTGTAATCGCACTATCCTCTGTGTCCTCGATGACTCAGCCGGATAGAGCGTCTGCCATCTAAGCAGGAGATCCCGGGGTCGAGTCCCGGCCGGGGCACACATTTTCAACTGTCCTCGTTGATATTTATCAACGCCTGTAAGCAGCTAATGGTCTGGATTTCATAGTAAATTCATACTTCAGACATTTGTCCTTGCCACGTCGTGTCGTGGCACTTCCGCGTGCCGCGGGGGCCCTACACGATATTAGGCAAGTGTACCAGTTTCTTTGGCTCTTCAGTGTAATTCTCACGTTTGGAGTCCTATAAGCTCCTGTCTACCCGCTGTGCGTGAATCTCCACAACAGTGACTTTCTTATTCAATGTGCGATTAAAGATACTTGTCGAGTTATTGGGCCGTAAATGTTACCAAACAAACTCAATGGCCGGAATTACCTTCTGTTTCTGCGGCATCACGTTGCAGAGTATTCCCTCACAGCAACGCCATCTGACGTGAAACATGCATGACGGAGCACCGGCAGACTTTTCTGTTATGATGAGACATCATGTGTGCCGATGTGGCTGAAGATGGACTGGGGTAGGGCGACCTGTCCGTCGCCTCCAAGATCACCTATCCTGAACCTCAAAAATTTCTGTGTTCGGGGTTACCTTACAGCTGTAGTGCACGTCACACCGGTTAACACGGTTGAAAATTGGAGCACAGACTTGTCAGTGCTTATCAAGAATTTCGAAACAATCCAGGAGTGTTTGCAAGGATTCGGAACTCATTTCGCGATAGGTACAGGCCTGCATCCGCGTACAAGGAATACACTTCGAACACCTCCTTTAACTACGTGCGCAGTCATTTAACTTTTGTGTTCGTTCAGAACACCTGTACCTCCACCAGAGTACCGTATCTCTGATAACTTTTCTTAATATTGTGCAGTATCGTTACCTTTACGTATCTGGGATGACATTTACATAGAACCAAGTCAGTGGTGCCTGGTAACCACGAAGTCGCCCGCTTGCGGCCCAACGCCATTAATTGTGGTACTCCATGTATCAGAGGCAGTCAAATGAAAAGAATACAGATAAAAAAGCAAGTACATTGTGTATTATTTCAAAATTTATCGCCCTAACTGTTAATACATTTATTCTACTGCGGGACAAGACGGTCAATGCCTCCATGGAAAAATATTTGCAGTTCCCTACGGAAGGTACCAGGCCCGCACCTCATCGTCCGAGGCAAATCGACGGTCAAATGGGCATTCCTTGACGACCGTTGCCTATGGAAAATACACTACTGGCCATTAAAATTGCTACACCAAGAAGAAATGCAGATGATAAACGGGTATTCATTGGACAAATATATTATACTAGAACTGACATGTGATTACATTTTCACGCAGTTTGGGTGCATAGATGCTGAGAAATCAGTACCCAGAACAACCACCTCTGGCCGTAATAACGGCCATGATACGCCTGGGCATTGAGTCAAACAGAGCTTGGATGCTGTCTACAGGTGCAGCTGCCCATGCAGCTTCAACACGATACCACAGTTCATCAAGAGTAGTGACTAGCGTATTGTGACGAGCCAGTTGCTCGACCACCATTGACCAGACGTTTTCAATTGGTGAGAGATCTGGAGAATGTGCTGGCCAGGGCAGCAGTCGAACATTTTCTGTATCCAGAAGGGCCCGTACATGACCTGCAACACGCGGTCGTGCATTATCCTGCTGAAATGTAGGGTTTCGCAGGGATCGAATAAAGGGTAGAGCCACGGGTCGTAACACATCTGAAATGTAACGTCCACTGTTAAAGTGCCGTCAATGCGAACAAGAGGTGACCGAGACGTGTAACCAATGGCACCCCATACCATCGCGCTGGGTGATACGCCAGTATGGCGATGACGAATACACGCTTCCTCGATGTCGCCAAACAAGGATGCGACCATCATGATGCTGTAAACAGAACCTGGATTCATCCGAAACAATGACGTTTTGCCATTCGTGCACCCAGGTTCGTCGTTGAGCACATCATCGCAGGCGCTCCTGTCTGTGATGCAGCGTCAAGGGTAACCGCAGCCGTGGTCTCCAAGCTGATAGACCATGCTGCTGCAAACGTCGTCGAACTGTTCGTGCAGATGGTTGTTGTCTTGTAAACGTCCCCATCTGTTGACTCAAGGATCTAGACGTGGCTGCACGATCCGTTACAGCCATGCGGATAAGATGCCTGTCATCTCGACTGCTAGTGATACGAGGTCGTTGGGATCCAGCACGGCGTTCCGTATTACCCTCCTAAATCCACCGATTCCATATTCTGCTAATTGTCATTGGATCTCGACCAAAATGAGCAGCAATGTCGCAATACGATAAACCGCAACCGCGATAGCAATTCATCTTCGTGGTGTAGCAATTTTAATGGCCAGTAGTGTGTATGCGGAAAGGAATTTTATCAGATACGTTTTTTTTGTTGATAATAGTCAGATAATCACATTTCGAACTCTAGTGCACCAAATTTTCTTCGGTCTGTACATCACGTTCTTTTGCTTAATGAAGTTCATGGTAGATGTTTTAGTGTGTTACTAAGGTAGACAGTATGATTGTGGATGCCGAGATGGAAATCGGTATGTGACCAATGCCTGAACTTGATAAGGTCGGTTGCTGGATACTAGAGCTTCCGGACATTTGATTTTCGCCTTCGGTTTTAAATCACGTGAGGTACCACTGTCAGATTGTCCCTGCAAGCATCAATCATCTAGTCTCTGTGTTCGAAACGTTATTTACCGTGTGAACAGATGATAAGAGATACGGAACCGATAGTCTGAATGTTTCGGTGATAAGAGTGGGACGTGTACTGTAGCTCTGTAGATAACCGGTGTGCGATAACGCAGACGTCATGACACATTTTCCGCATCCCGTTTGCAGGAAACGCGGCAGTATCACAGTTACGCAGAACGCTCAGGCACAGATTTGTATTGCAATTTATTTTTGAAGAAATTTATCGAGACTAAGAACAACCTACATCACGCTATACTCAACGACAGTCACCTTTCCGTTTGGACTTATTTGTTCATCTGGTGATCGCAAATGGCTCGACGACACAGGCACAGTCGTGAGATGTATACGGCTTTAGACGTTGGAAGATCTCTGTGAGAAGATTTTCAGATCTAGTACTCCCCCGCATGAACCATAGACCTTGCCGCTGGTGGGGAGGCTTGTGTGCCTCAGCGACACAGATGTACCGTAGGTGCAACCACAACGGAGGGGTATCTGTTGAGAAGCCAGACAAACGTGTGGTTCCTGAAGAGGGGCAGCAGCCTTTTCAGTAGTTGCAGGGGCAACAGTCTCGATGATTGACTGATCTGACCTTGTAACACTAACCAAATCGGCCTTGCTGTGCTGGTACTGCGAACGGCTGAAAGCAAGGGGAAACTACAGCCGTAATTTTTCCCGAGGGCATGCAGCTTTACTGTATGGATAAATGATGATGGCGTCCTCTTGGGTAAAATATTCCGGAGCTAAAATAGTCCCCCATTCGGATCTCCGGCCGGGGACTACTCAAGAGGACGTCGTTATCAGGAGAAAGAAAACTGGCGATCTACGGATCGGAGCGTGGAATGTCAGATGCCTTAATCGGGCAGGTAGATTAGAAAATTTAAAAAGGGAAATGGATAGGTTAAAGTTAGATATAGTGGGGATTAGTGAAGTTCGGTGGCAGAAGGAACAAGATTCTTGGTCAGGTGAATACAGGGTTATAAAAACAAAATCAAATAGGGGTAACGCAGGAGTAGGTTTAATAATGAATAAAAAAAATTGGAGTTCGGGTAAGCTACTACAAACAACAAAGTGAACGCATTATTGTGGCCAAGATAGACACGAAGCCCACGTCTACTACAGTAGTAGAAGTCAACTAGCTCTGCAGATGACGAAGAAATTGATGAAATGTATGATGAGATAAAAGAAATTATTCAGGTAGTGAAGGGAGACGAAAATTTAATAGTCATGAGTGATTGGAATTCGAGAGTAGGAAAAGAGAGAGAAGGAAACATAGTAGGTGGATATGGATTGGGGCTAAGAAATTAAAGAGGAAGCTGCCTGGTAGAATTTTGTGCAGAGCATAACTTAATCATAGCTAATGCTTGGTTTAAGAATCATGGAAGAAGGTTGTATACCTGGAAGAATCCTGGAGATACTACTACTACTACTACTACTACTACTACGTGATGAGGCGTAGTGGACCGCACGCATCTACAAGTTTCCTCCTCTACTGCATTCTGTCCATTGCTGCTATCCGCCATTCGTCCACATCTATTGACATATGTTTTAAATCTTCATGCAGTCCATCCCTCCAACGCTTCTTGGGTCTCCCTGGCCGTCTCTTTCCTGTGGCTGTGAAATCCAGGAGCTTCCGAGGCCATATGTGATCCTCCATCCGGGCCACATGGCCGGCCCACTGCATTCGTTTGGCTTTGTCAGTTCCTGCTATGTTGGGCTGCTGGTATAGTTCCTCAAGCTCTTGGTTGTATCCGATCCACCATTCCCCTGTACCTGCATCCAGAACCGGATCGAAGATCTTCCGAAGCACTTTTCTCTCAAAAACAAGGAGCTTATGGAAGCCCTGTTTCCGGATGCTCCATGCCTCACAGCCATATAGAACAACAGGCTGGATCAGGGTTTTGTACAGTCGAATCCTGAACTGTCTGGATAGGTATCTGGACCGAAGCAGTTGTGCTAGGCTGTGGTAAGATCGGTTTCCTGCTTCACATGACGAGTTCTCAGTGAAAAGTGCCCCTAGATATTTGGTTTCTTGCACTCTCTTGTAGGAATGGTCCCCAACCTGCAGTGATTGTAGATGATCAGCAGTCTGACAATGACCACGCGTCATAACGAGGTACTCTGTCTTAGCTTCGTTTATGTTTAGCCCAAATTTGCTGGCAGCCTCCTTTAGTGCTTTGGTCATTTGCTCCAACTCCTCTTCCGACCTAGAGAGTAAACAGATGTCGTCTGCATAGGCTAAGTATGCCAGTCTCTTTCCTTCGATTTCAATCCCTTCGTTCTCTTGGAAGGTCTCGCGTATGATCTTCTCGAGGGCAAAGTTGAACAGGATAGGGGACAACCCATCTCCTTGCCTGAGTCCTGTCACAATTTCAAATTCCTCAGTTACGCGATTTCCCATCTTCACCTTTGCATGTGTTTCGTTCAGACAGATCTTTATCAGATTGATGAGTTTCTCTGCTATGCCAAACTCCCTTAAACAGTTGAGCAGGCTCTTGCGATGTATGCAATCACATGCCTTCATAAAATCAACGAATAAGATATGCAAATCTTCACCATATGCACCCAGTTTCTCAGTGAGCTGCCGGAGACTGAATATGTGATCTACTGTTGACCGTCCTGGCCGGAAACCTCCCTGGTACTCCCCAATCACCGATTCTGCCACTGGCTGAATTCTATGTATGAGGCAATTGGACAGGATCTTATAGCTGACGTTAAGCAGGGTGATTCCTCGATAGTTGTCCATTTCAGTTTGTCGCCCTTCTTATGTATTGGATAAATCAGAGCTGTTTTCCATTCTCCTGGTAGTTCTTCTTTGGTCCATATTGCCTGTATCAGTCGGTGTATTTTTTCTGCAAGTTTCTCTCCTCCTGCCAGGATAATTTCAGCCTGTATTCCATCTTCACCTGGACTCTTATTCTGTTTAAGTTGTCTGATTCTGGTTTTTATCTCATCCAGGGTAGGTGGGGGATAGTCTGCATCAGCTGTAATTGGGTACTGGAAATCAAACTGCAGTTCGGGTTCATCACAATTTAGCAGCTGTCGAAAGTACTGTTTCCATCTCTCAGCTATGTCCCTATCGTTCGTCAGGATCTTATCACGGGAATCTTTGACAAATTTCTGCTTGGCCTGGTGACCTTTGCAGAGGTACTTCACCCTCAGAAACATTTCCCTCGTCTTTTGTCCTCTGAAGTCGGTTTCTGCTTCAGTGATGATATTCCTTATGTATTTCCTCTTTGCTCTTCTCAGAATTGCTTGTGTAGTCTTTCGGACCTCCTCAAATTGTGCTTTGGCCTGTGCCAGATTTGTCCCCTTCAGCCATTTGTTCCTGGCTTCCTTCCTCCTACCCAGGCCATCTGCACATTCCTTTCCAAACCAGATCTTCTTGCCCACTGGGTTTCCCATGAGTGTTTCCTTTGCTGTATCCCTAACTGAGCTCTGGATGTTTCCCCACATTAGTTCGAGGCCCTGATTCGCGTTTACTTCACTGAGTGCTTCAAAGCGGTTACTAAGTTGCAACTGGTATCTGGTCTTCGTTGCCTCATCTTTCAGTTTCTCCACATCGTACCTTTCCACTCTTTTTAACTTAGGTCCCGTTCTTCCTTTACACTGTATGTTTAAATGGCCTCTGGCCAGGAAATGATCACTCCCATCTTCGGTACCCCGCGCTGTCTTAACGTCTAACATCCATCTCTTGGCTCTGGTATCAACGGCAACATGGTCTATTTGATTTACAGTTCTCCCATCTGGTGATACCCAGGTACCTTTATGTATGTTTTTCCGCTGGAAGTTTGTGCTGGAGATAAACAACCCTAATGATGTAGCGAAGCTGATGAACCTAACTCCATTGTCATTGCTTAGGTTGTGTAGACTGTGCCTACCTGTTGTGTCTTGGAATATTTGTTCTTTCCCAATTTTGGCATTCATATCACCAAGGAGGATCCTCAGGTGTCCATTTGGTATAGCGTCCACCCTGGAGATACTAGAAGATATCAGATAGATCATATAATGGTAAGACAGAGATTTAGGAACCAGGTTTTAAATTGTAAGACATTTCCAGGGGCAGATGTGGACTCTGACCACAATCTATTGGTTATGAACTGTAGATTAAAACTGAAGAAACTGCAAAAAGGTGGGAATTTGAGGAGATGCGACCTGGATAAACTGAAAGAACCAGAGGTTGTACAGAGTTTCAGGAAGAGCATAAAGGAACAATTGTCAAGAATGGGGGAAAGAAATACAGTAGAAGAAGAATGAATAGCTTTGAGGGATGAAGTGGTGAAGGTAGCAGAGGATCAAGTAGGTAAAAAGACGAGGGCTAGTAGAAATCCTTGGCTGACAGAAGAAATACTGAATTTAATTGATGAAAGGGGAAAAGATAAAAATGCAGTAAATGAAGCAGGCAAAAAGGAATACAAACGTCTCAAAAATGAGATCGATAGGAAGTGCAAAATGGCAAAGCAGGCATGGCTAGAGGACAAATGTAAGGATGTAGAGGCTTACCTCACTAGGGGTAAGATAGATACCGTCTACAGGAAAATTAAAGAGACCTTTGGAGAAAAGAGAACCACTTGTATGAATATCAAGGGCCCAGATGGAAACCCAGTTCTAAGCAAAGAAGGGAAAGCAGAAAGGTGGAAGGAGTATATAGAGGGACTATACCAGGGCGATGTTCTTGAGGACAATATTATGGAAATGGAAGAGGATGTAGATGAAGATGTAATGGGAGATATGATACTGCGTGAAGAATTTGATAGAGCACTGAAAGACCTAAGTCGAAACAAGGCCCCGGGAGTAGACAACATTCCATTAGAGCTACTGACAGCCTTGGGAGAGCCAGTCCTGACAAAACTCTACCATCTGGTGAGCAAAATATATGAGACAGGCGAAATACCCTCAGACTTCAACAAGAATATAATAATTACAATCCCAAAGAAAGCAGGCGTTGACAGATGTGAAAATTACCGAACTATCAGTTTAATAAGTCACGGCTGAAAAATACTAACGGGAATTCTGTACAGACGAATGGAAAAACTGGTAGAAGCCGACCTCGGGAAAGATCAGTTTGGCTTCCGTAGAAATATGGGAACACATGAGGCAATACTGACCCTACGACTTATCTTAGAAGCTAGATTAAGAAAAGGCAAACCTACGTTTCTAGCATTTGTAGACTTGGAAAAAGCTTTTGACAATGTTGACTGGAATAATCTCTTTCAAATTCTGAAGGTGGCAGGGGTAAAATACAGGGAGCGAAAGGCTATTTACAATTTGTACAGAAACCATATGGCAGTTATAAGAGTCGAGGGACATGAAAGGGGAGCAGTGGTTGGGAAGGGAGTGAGACAGGGCTGTAGCCTCTCCACGATGTTATTCAATCTGTATATTGAGCAAGCAGTAAAGGAAACTAAAGAAAAATTCGGAGTAGGTATTAAAATCCATGGAGAAGAAATAAAAACTTTAAGGTTCGCCGATGACATTGTAATTCTGTCAGAGACAGCAAAGGACTTGGAAGAGCAATTGAACGGAGTGGACAGTGTCTCGAAGGGAGGATATAAGATGAACATGAACAAAAGCAAAACGAGGATAATGGAATGTAGTCGAATTAAGACAGGCGATGCTGAGGGTATTAGATGAGGAAATGAAACACTTAAAGTAGTAAAGGAGTTTTGCTATTTGGGGAGCAAAGTAACTGATGATGGTCGAAGCAGGGAGCGATAAACCGCAATCGCGATAGCCTACAATCCGACTTTTATCAAAGTCGGGAACGTGATGGTACGCATTGCACCTCCTTACACGAGGCATCACAATAATGTTTCACCAGGCAACGCCGGTCAACTGTTGTTTGTGTATGAGAAATCAGTTGGAAACTTTCCTCATGTCAGCACGCTGTAGGTGTCGCCACCGGCTCCAACCTTTTGTGAATGCTCTGAAAAGCTAATCATTTGCATATCACAGCATCTTCTTCCTGTCGATTGAATTTCCCGTCTGTAGCACGTCATGTTCGTGGTGTAGCAGTTTTAACGGCCAGTAGAGTACATGTTAATTTCTCAGTAATATTTGTATTTTGTGATTTTATGTGTGTATATTTGTGTCCATAACTTACATACTATCCAGAACCCAAACTTCTTTTACATGAAAATCACGAGCATCTAAGGAATTTTATATGAATGTGAAGAAAACCGACCCTGAGATATATGTGAGAGAGCTGCCAAGCTGAAAATAAAGGCAAATAATCCAATAACGAATACAGCAATAAAGGTAAGGATTACAATGCATACTATCCTGTTGTTGCACTAAAGTTTGACATGCACTGCTGAACTGATGACTCGTGGGAAGGCAGAAATTCATTTCGAGTTACCATTTTAGAACAATTACTTATATAATGACAGTTTAATGCTATTGAGTTTAACTTTCACTCTGTCACAACAACCAAGGTTAGCACTGTGCATTTGTAATCGTACTCACTTTTAACGTGTGTGATTGTAAGTGTATATGTTTGTGTACTGTGTCTAAGCGTCACAAAAGCAAAATCAAGTTATGGACAAAGTGGGCAGAACTATGGATGACATATCAAACACTGATTTTGGTCAGCGTGATAACGTGCAGGACATGAGTAGATTTGTTGATGATAGTACAGCCACTGCCTCAGCAGGTGAGATGCTGGGGACAGCTGGCAGTAGTTGTCAGATGGAACACCTGACACCAACAAATATGTTGGGTGTAGAGGATGTCAGACCGTTAACAGAAAATGTTTTGACACCGAACAGGCCTGTGGAGAGAATTTTTATGCCACCGGTGTGCTCTCCACCACTGGATCCATTTGCGGCTTTACTACGCAGTTTGGAAGAATGTGACAAGGAACGTGATCGGTTACAGTCTGAAAGAGATGAAAAGCTGAAACGTGAACGCGACGAAGGTTATCGATTACAAGCGGAGATAGGGTCGCCATACGTCGCAAATTTCGCGGACAGTCCGCGATTTTATGCTCGAAGACGGGTTTCCTTTACGAAGAGGAAAATGTCCGCGAAAAAAAAGTGGCTACTAAGTAAAAACAAAATTTGTACGCAGGTTTTGCCACTGGCCACCGATCAAGTGTTTTGTAACTCCTACAAACTTGACGATAGCCATTGAAACCTGTGCTGATATTCCGTGTCATTTCAGAATCACTCGGATATTTTCAGAACAGACTGTGGAAGCAGTGCAATAATCGATTCTTTGCGATTGTTTCAGTTTTACGCTGTTGGTTTAGAACGTCTCTGCTGTCGGTATCTGATATTCTTTGGTCGTGTAAAGTTAACATTCAACTGCGCGAAGTCTACTTCTGGTGTTGTTATTGCACAGAATTTGAAATTTAAAATGTTGAAACGAAAAGTACATTTTCGAGAAGAATATATTGATGCGTGCAGAAAGGTGAAATGACACTGTGTGATTCCAGGTTTCAACCACATCTTCATAATTACCACTGTAAATTAATGATGAAGATTCAACTGAAATGCAAACCAATGGTCACTTTCACAACATATCGGTCCGTGTTTCAACCACATCTTTATAATCACCGAATTTTGTCCTCGATTTTCGTCCTTGGATTATGGCAAACCTGAGCGGAGAGAGATGAAAAGTTACAAGTGTGAGGGATAGGCAACTGTTATCACAGTTAGCTGAGCGAGAACAAACTGATGAAAAAATGCTGTCAGATTACCTTGAGAAAATTTCCTCAGAGATAACTGAATTAAGGAATTCCTATCAAGGTGTGCCTGAACTAGTCAGCAACTTAGCTTTGGGGGTAAAGGCTATGCAGACAACACAAACGACTTTGAAGGAGGTGGTAGATTCAATCTCGACTCGCATGGAGTAACTAGAAGTTTCATAGCGAGAGTGTATTGAAAATAATTCAGCCGATCAGGTTGACAAAATCGAGAAAGAATTCCAGGAATGGCTGGAATCGAAAGAACAAGCAATAGTACAACAGGTAGACGAAAAAGTAAACACTGTGATACAGCGTGTGATTGGGGGCGTTGACCTTGCTAACAATCGAGTGACGGAAATGCTAGAAACAGAAGTTGCACAGCTGAGCGATAAGTTACGCGCAGCGCTGCCACACTGGCAGCGCGAAGTGACACAGGGTATTGCCAACTTACGAGCGCGAGGCTGTTAAAACATAAGAGAAAGTATCACGCATACTCGTAAAGTGTATGGTAACGCACCGAGTTTGGTTACTGATTATGATCAACCACATGAGAATGGCCGGAACAGCCACAGCCCTAATAGTGTACCGACAATGCTACCTAGCATTCCGGGGACAGCGGTACTGGCACCGAACCTGATGGTAGAAAACTGTTCAAATGTGTGTGAAATCTTATGGGACTTAACTTCGATGGTCATCAGTCCCTAAGCTTACACACTACTTAACCTAAATTATCCTAAGGACAAACACACACACCCATGCCCGAGGGAGGACTCGAACCTCCACCAGGACCAGCCGCACAGTCCATGACTGATGGTAGAAGAAAGCCTACTTAGACATAGGCAATTCCAAATTTTTAACGAAAAGAAATAGATTCACCCAGTCATTTTCATTAAAAGTTTTAAGAAAATCTTGCCCAGTATGTGGACAGAAAGGCAAAAAGTTCAGTTTATTGTATCTCATATACAAGGAGATGCTGGACTTTGGGGAAATGAGGAAATGGATAGGTGTTACAATATTGAGCAATTTGAAAAGGCTTTCTTAGGCAAGTATTGGTCATTGAATATTCAGGAGAGATTAAGAAATGAAGTCAATTGTCCAGAAATGTATAATCCCAGACACGTTAGTCTAAGGAAATATTTTGGGAAATACATTAGTAAGACCAGGTACTGGGATGAGCCAATGGCTAGTAAAGTTGTGATCCAGCTGCTACAGTTACGGCTGCCCGGACATATCAAAGATAAGTTAATTAATGTTGACGAGGAAGATTTAGACAAATACAGTACTAGACAAGATTGATTTGGCACTAGAGGAGACGAAGACAGAAAAAAGTGACACAAATCACCGGTCTTCTCCTCAGAAAAACGGCAATAGAAATAACAAAAACAAGGCCACAATAAAAACAATTGTGACGGTTATGATTAGCCAACCAGTAATGGAAGGCAAGAGAATGGCGATGGTTATCCGCAACTGAATAGAAAAAGTGGGATGACAGACCCAGCACCGGATACCAAAGCAATTCGAAATGGCCAAATAGCAACAAAAGTTCAAATGGTTCAAATGGCTCTGAGCACTATGCGACTTAACTTCTGAGGTCATCAGTCGCCTAGAACTTAGAATTAATTAAACCTAACTAACCTAAGGACATCACACACATCCATGCCCGAGGCAGGATTCGAACCTGCGACTGTAGCGCCTAGAACCGCACGGGCACTCCGGCCGGCTGCAACAGAAGTAACCGAAACCAGTGGCAGAGTAATTTCTCGCCACAGTGGAATCAAAACACAGATCCCACACCAGGACCGAACTGTGAACAAAGAAATGAAAATCGCGGAGTAAATGTAAATCAGCAACATTGGCCAGTACAGCAATCCAATGTTAGGATAGTGGAGGCGTCAGGCGGCAACCGTTCAGTTCCCTCCCAGACAACAACCTAGTTCCGATCGCAATAAGCTCCCTATTGTTGGTCGGCGGGCGAAGTGGGGCACACCAAAACAGATTCGAGAAACCATTGACATGCTGCGGTATAATGATGATATCACAACGCAGGATAAATTATTAAACGAACCTAGCAAGTGCAAAAGCAGCAATCTAGAACAGATACAGGCTGTGATTAAAACGGAGATAGAAGATGTTCTAGTCGACGCGTACATTGATACTGGCGCGAGTAGTAGTGTTCTGAGTTTGGAACTGTATAAGGCATTATGTAAGACAAATAAAATACCAACTTATCCAGTACAAAACTGTCGGGTGTCTGGAGCTATTCGGGGACAGGCACAAATAGTTAAATTCCAGGTGCAGGTTGATCTGAAATTTAGGGAAGGAGCGATCAAATGCACTTTCCTTGTAGTAAAAAGTTTATCAGTAGCTTGTATCCTGGGTTGTGATTTCCTGAGAAAGGCAAATATTGACCTTTCCACAGGGGAAATTAGTTTAATGTATGGTAGGAGGAGAATTGTACTGGATATGGACAGAACGAAAGAAGTACATGGCAAGTATTGTCAGAGTATTCAAATTAAATGCCGCGGATTAGAGATTTTACAAGTTAACTGTGATTTAAAATGGAAGGAATACTATTATCCTGAATAGGAAATAGAGAACACAACGGAAATACAGAAAATGGTTTACAACAAGGTTCAAAATGGTTCAAATGGCTCTGAGCACTATGGGACTTAACAGCTGTGGTCATCAGTCCCATAGAACTTAGAACTACTTAAACCTAACTAACCTAAGGACATCACACACATCCATGCCCGAGGCAGGTTTCGAACCTGCGACCGTAGCAGTCACACGCTTCGGGGCTGCGCGCCTAGAACCGCGAGACCACCGCGGCCGGCCCTACAACAAGGTTAAGGACTCGGATTATTTGAACTGTAGCCAGAAACATGAGCTTACTCGTTTACTGTCAAATCATTTAAATGTTTTGTCTGAGAAACCTGGAGTAATAAAGGGTTACGAATACATCATAGAGATGTTGCCCCATGAAACCTTCTGTCACGCCACATATTCTGTACTGTGGTCAAAGAAAGAGGCGGTTACAAAAGAAATAAGGAAAATGTTGCAGTGGGGAATTATAGAGCTGTCGTTATCACCGTATAGCAGTCCACTCGTTGCGGTTGCGGAGTCTGGAGGAAAAATATGTCTAGTACTAGATGCAAAAGACATATGCAAGATCATTGTGCCAGTGCGTACCAGACCAGAAAACTTAGAGGAGCAAATTCAAAAGTTTTATGGTGTGAAATACCTTACATCCACTGATATGAAATCATCATATTGACAGATACCATTAACGTTGAAATCTCGGAAATACACTGCATTTATTTTCAGTGGTAGAAGTTATCAGTTTAAGGTACTACAGCTTGGTTTAAATGTGAGTGCAGGTGTATTCATTACGGCCATAGACACAATCCTAGGCCCTGAACTTTTAGACAGAATAACACTCTTTGTTGATGACTTGTTAATAGTGACTTCCACATGGGAAGTTCAAATGGTTCAAATGGCTCTGAGCACTATGTGAGTTAACTTCTGAGGTCATCAATCCCCTAGAACTTAGAACTACTTAAACCTAACTAACCTAAGGACATCAGACACATCCATGCCCGAGGCAGGATTCGAACCTGCGACCGTAGCGGTCGCCCGGTTCCAGACGGTACACATGGGAAGAGCACATGGAATTACATGAAAAGGTTTTGCAGAAATTTGCAGACCTTGGGGTAACAGTCAATCTTGAAAAATCCAAATTTAGAAGGGAAAGAATTAAATTCTTAGGACATATTATTTCTCCCCTGGGAATTGTTCCCGACCCGAAAAAGATGCAGGCCATAGAGGAATTTCCTCGTCCACGCACTAACAAGCAGCTTAAAGCTTTTCCTGGCCTCGCGTCTTTCTTTCGTGCTAGACCAGTTACTTAACAATGACGCATTGTTAAACTTATTGCGCAAAAATAGACCGTGGATCTGGTCAGAAGAATGCCAGCCATCAAACACGCTCTGCTGAATTCAAACGTATTATACCATCCTAACATAAATAATGACTTCTGTCTTGCGACGGATGCTTCCGCATGTGGGGTGGGCGCGTGTTTGTTTCAAGTGGAATAAATACAGGGAAGGAAAGAAATCAGGCTCATAGGCTATGCAAGCACAGTTTCAAATAGCTGCGAACGCTCTTATTCAGTCACGGAATAGGAAGCATTAGCGATAGTATGGGCTATGCAGAAATTCCAGTACTACATTTACGGGAAACAAGTGAAGGTATTTGTGAGCACGTGTGTTGACGTTTAAGCTACTACATGCCCGATTAGCGAAGTTGGCACACGCGTTACAAGAATATACATTTCAAATAATGTACATTAATGGAAAGGACAATGTAGTGGCGGGTGCATTATCCAGGCTACCTCAGGATTTGCCTGAATTTACCGAGCTGGTAGAGCAAGCATCCGAGTTTCGGAGGGGATCCACCAGAATTAAGTCTTGGGTCCAGAAGTGGATCAACTAACAGTAGGTCTGGACGAGCAGGGAATGGGGTCCCACAAGAAAGTGACTGACAAAATAGTGTAACTGAGCTCTGTGTGTGTGTGTGTGTGTGTGTGTGTGTGTGTGTGTGTGTGTGTGTGTGTGTACGTATACTCACATAGAGACTTTGAAAAATATGGGAAAAAGAAAAATGGAAAAAATACGAAGAATACAGAATATATGGAAAAAAAGAGAAAAATAGAAAATTTGGAAAAAGAAGTGCTCTATTTACAGAGCGGGACTTGTCGAAATTTTTGAAACAAATAGCCCGCATCTCGTGGTCGTGCGGTAACGTTCTCGCTTCCCACGCCCGGGTTCCCGGGTTCGATTCCCGGCGGGGTCAGGGATTTTCTCTGCCTCGTGATGGCTGGGTGTTGTGTGATGTCCTTAGGTTAGTTAAGTTTAAGTAGTTCTAAGTTCTAGGGGACTGATGACCAAAGAAGTTAAGTCCCATAGTGCTCAGAGCCATTTGAACCATTTTTTGAAACAAATACTAGATCGATGTGCCTCAAGAGCCCTTGGGCATGTTCCTAGAAAGCTACAACCTTGTACCAACGAAGAGAACTATCAGAATCACAGCACAATCTAGTCCCAAAACGACTGCGAGATCTGTACCAAATGATGACGGAGCTCACAGGCTACATGAAAAAAAAGTGGAGTTTGTTATTTATACAGAAGGAGTAGTCGAAATTTGAGGATTAATCGCTGTATGTAAGAGACATGACGTCACACATACACTTAGAAATAAAAAGAAGTATGATACAGACGGGGTAATCAGAATATGCGGTAGAGACGGACTGTAGATCTGTAATGTACGAACTTGATACAGGAGAACCTGTCATGCAGAGCGGCCTGTCTGCCATGGGTTGGAAAAGCGCATTTTTATCCGTATCTCCGCTCCTGTTGGAGCTAGGAGAATATAAACCCCGCTGTGCAAATACTCTTGAAGTTTGCTCTTTGTGTTTCATATTTGCTCGAAATACAACCTGGGGTCTGGGAGGAGACCACAGACGAACGTGCTTAGTCTCCTTTTGCTACGGTCGCAGGTTCGAATCCTGCCTCGGTCATGGATGTGTGTTATGTCCTTAGGTTAGTTACGTTTAAGTAGTTCTCAGTTATAGGGGACTCATGACCTCAGAAGTTAAGTCCCATAGTGCTCAGAGCCATTTGAACCATTTTTTTAGTCTCCTTTATTATACGGGGCCGTCAGGAAGAGTCTGGAATCCTTGTAAGGATGTTGCAGGGAAGGTTGTGCTGAGAAATAGTTGTTAAGAAAAAAATCGATATTTTGCGACATTTCCGAATTAATAGGCATTAATCAGGTCGTTGTGCGTGCAGATTAAAGTGGCTAGCCAGAAATAATGTCGTCTTTGTTTAGTTTCCTAAAGCCAAACACGGCAGCGATACAAAAACTGTACATGGAATGGTAGTAAGGATCTAATCCGAGCCAAAGGCTGAGCAGTATTGTGTGCTATCATCTGCGCTCTGAGAACAACCGACACTAATTGTATCAGGCGGGCTGCTGGAATCTGAATACGAACCGGCCTGATTTGCTAACTTCGATGGTAATTAACTTGGAAATGGCGTAACGTATCGAATTTTTTCTTAAGAATTATTTCTCAGCATAACGTACCCTACCACACCCTTACAAACTTTAAAAACTGTTTATGACCACCCTGATATTGACAAGACGTTTTCAATTGGTCAGAGATTTGGAGAATATGCTGGCCAGGGCAGCAGTCGAACATTTTCTGTATCCAGAAAGGCCCGTACAGGACCTGCAACATGCGGTCGTGCATTGTTGTTGTTGTTGTCGTCTTCAGTCCTGAAACTGGTTTGATGCAGCTCTCCATGCTACTCTATCCTGTGCAAGCTTCTTCATCTCCCAGTACCTACTGCAACCTACATCCTTCTGAATCTGCTTAGTGTACTGATCTCTTGGTCTCCCTCTACGATTTTTACCCTCCACACTGCCCTCCAATGCTAAATTTGTGATCCCTTGATGCCTCAAAACATGTCCTACCAACCGATCCCTTCTTCTAGTCAAGTTGTGCCACAAACTTCTCTTCTCCCCAATCCTGTTCAATACCTCCTCATTAGTTACGTGATCTACCCACCTTATCTTCAGCATTCTTCTGTAGCACCACATTTCGAAAGCTTCTATTCTCTTCTTGTCCAAACTGGTTATCGTCCATGTTTCACTTCCATACATGGCTACACTCCATACAAATACTTTCAGAAACGACTTCCTGACACTTAAATCTATACTCGATGTTAACAAATTTCTCTTCTTCAGAAACGCTTTCCTTGCCATTGCCAGTCTACATTTTATATCCTCTCTACTTCGACCATCATCAGTTATTTTACTCCCTAAATAGCAAAACTCCTTTACTACTTTAAGTGTCTCATTTCCTAAACAAATACCCTCAGCATCGCCTGACTTAATTCGACTACATTCCATTATCCTCGTTTTGCTTTTGTTGATGTTCATCTTATATCCTCCTTTCAAGACACTGTCCATTCCGTTCAACTGCTCTTCCAAGTCCTTTGCTGTCTCTGACAGAATTACAATGTCATCGGCGAACCTCAAAGTTTTTACTTCTTCTCCATGAATTTTAATACCTACTCCGAATTTTTCTTTTGTTTCCTTTACTGCTTGCTCAATATACAGATTGAATAACATCGGGGAGAGGCTACAACCCTGTCTCACTCCCTTCCCAACCACTGCTTCCCTTTCATGCCCCTCGACTCTTATAACTGCCATCTGGTTTCTATACAAATTGTAAATAGCCTTTCGCTCCCTGTATTTTACCCCTGCCACCTTCAGAATTTGAAAGAGAGTATTCCAGCTAACGTTGTCAAAAGCTTTCTCTAAGTCTACAAATGCTAGAAACGTAGGTTTGCCTTCTCTTAATCTTTCTTCTAAGATAAGTCGTAAGGTTAGTATTGCCTCACATGTTCCAACATTTCTACGGAATCCAAACTGATCCTCCCCGAGGTCCGCTTCTACCAGTTTTTCCATTCGTCTGTAAAGAATTCGCGTTAGTATTTTGCAGCTGTGACTTATTAAACTGATAGTTCGGTAATTTTCACATCTGTCAACACCTGCTTTCTTTGGTATTGGAATTATTATATTCTTCTTGAAGTCTGTGGGTATTTCGCCTGTCTCATACATCTTGCTCACCAGATGGTAGAGTTTTGTCATGACTGGCTCTCCCAAGGCCATCAGTAGTTCTAATGGAATGTTGTCTACTCCCGGGGCCTTGTTTCGACTCAGGTCTTTCAGTGCTCTGTCAAACTCTTCACGCAGTATCTTATCTCCCATTTCATCTTCATCTACATCCTCTTCCATTTCCATAATACTGTCCTCAAGTACATCGCCCTTGTATAAACCCTCTATATACTCCTTCCACCTTTCTGCCTTCCCTTCTTTGCTTAGAACTGGGTTGCCATCTGAGCTCTTGATATTCATACAAGTGGTTCTCTTCTCTCCAAAGGTCTCTTTAATTTTCCTGTAGGCAGTATCTATCTTATCTCTAGTGAGACAAGCCTCTACATCCTTACATTTGTCCTCTAGCCATCCCTGCTTAGCCATTTTGCACTTTCTGTCGATCTCATTTTTGAGACGTTTGTATTCCCTTTTGCCTGCTTCATTTACTGCATTTTTATATTTTCTCCTTTCATCAATTAAATTCAATATTTCTTCTGTTACCCAAGGATTTCTATTAGCCCTCGTCTTTTTACCTACTTGATCCTCTGCTGCCTTCACTACTTCATCCCTCAAAGCTACCCATTCTTCTTCTACTGTATTTCTTTCCTCCATTCCTGTCAATTGTTCCCTTATGCTCTCCCTGAAACTCTCTACAACCTCTGGTTCTTTCAGTTTATCCAGGTCCCATCTCCTTAAATTCCCACCTTTTTGCAGTTTCTTCAGTTTCAATCTGCAGTTCATAACCAATAGATTGTGGTCAGAATCCACATCTGCCCCTGGAAATGTCTTACAATTTAAAACCTGGTTCCTAAATCTCTGTCTTACCATTATATAATCTATCTGATACCTATTAGTATCTCCAGGATTCTTCCAGGTATACAACCTTCTTTTATGATTCTTGAACCAAGTGTTAGCTATGATTAAGTTATGGTCTGTGCAAAATTCTAGAAGGCGGCTTCCTCTTTCATTTCTTCCCCCCAATCCATATTCACCTACTATGTTTCCTTCTCTCCCTTTTCCTACTGACGAATTCCAGTCACCCATTATCCTGCTGAAATGTAGAGCTTCGCAGGGATCGAATGAAGGGTAGAGCCACGGGTCGTAACACATCTGAAATGTAACGTCCACTGTTCAAAGTGCCGTCAATGCGAACAAGATGTGCCCGAGACGTGTAACCAATGGCACCCCATACCATCGCGCCGGGTGATATGCCAGTATGGTGATGACGAATACACGTTTCCAATGTGTGTTCACCGCGATGTCGCCAAACACGGATTCGACCATCATGATGCTGTAAGCAGAACCTGCATTCATCCGAAAAAATGACGTTTTGCCATTCGTGCGCCCAGGTTCGTCGTTAAGTACACCATCGTAGGCACTCCTGTCTGTGATGCAGCGTCGAGGGTAACCGCAGCCATGCAGCCACGGTCTCCGACCTGGTAGTCCATGCTGCTGCAAATGTCGTCGAACTGTTCGTGCAGATGGTTGTTGTCTTGCAAACGTCCCATCTGTTGATTCAGGGATCGAGACGTGGCTGCACGATCCGTTACAGCCATGCGAATAAGATGCCTGTCATCTCGACTGCTAGTGATACGAGGCCGTTGGGATCCAGCACAACGTTCCGTATTACCTTCCTGAACCCACCGATTCTATATTGTGCTAACAGTCATTGGATCTCGACCGACGCGAGCAGCAATGTCACGATACGATAAACCGCAATCGCGATAGGCTACAATCCGACCTTTATCAATCGGAAACGTGATGGTACGCATTTCTCCTCCTTACACGAGGCATCACAACAACGTTGCACCAGGCGACGCCGGTCAACTGCTGTTTGTGAATGAGAAATCGGTTGGAAAATTTCCTCATGTCAGCACGTTGAAGGTTTCGCTACCGGTGCGAACCTTGTGTGAATGCTCTGAAAAGCTAATCATTTGCATATCACAGCACCTTCTTCTTGTCAGTTAAATTTCGCGTCTGTAGCACGTCACCTTCGTGGTGTAGCAACTTTAATGGCCAGTAGTGCAGTTCTAAGTCTAGGGGACTGATGACCTCATATGTTAAGTACCATAGTGCTTAGAACGATTTGAACCCTTTTCTTGGGATTCGCCCGGATAGTTGTTGGGAGTCTGCAGGTCATCACTGTGGGAAGCAGGAATTTGTGTGCAATGTAATACACTTTACTGAAAATACACTGACGGAAAAAAAATTGCAACACCGAGGAGAAGCTATGCGACAAAAACTTAAGTTGGTATGTGTGCTTCTACATCTGAAAGATGATGTCTGCTTAAATTTCGCACCAGTCGCATAAGTGTGGTGCTAGTAGCGGGTGAATATCAGGTTTGATTTAACTAACACTGAAACGGTCGTGAGCGTTAGGTTCAAATGGCTCTGAGCACTATGGGACTCAACTTCTGAGGTCATTAGTCCCCTAGAACTTAGAACTAGTTAAACCGAACTAACCTAAGGACATCACAAACATCCATGCCAGAGGCAGGATTCGAACCTGCGACCGTAGCGGTCTTGCGGTTCCAGACTGCAGCGCCTTCAACCGCACGGCCACTTCGGCCGGCCGTTAGCGTTAGTTACCTATGCGATTGGACATGTGAGTTGATGTTATTTAAGAATGCCTTTAAGGCGACAAAGATGTCGTTATTGGTAGTGTGTATAGGGCGCTCAACAGCGAGGTCATGAGTGCCCGGGGCCATTATCAGCACCTCAATGAGTCTGAACGAGGTCGTGTAATAGAGCTACGTGGAGCTGGATGTTCCTTCTGCCATAGTGCGGAAAGACTTAGCAGGAATGCAGCCAGTGTACAAGGCTGTTGGCAGCGGTGGTCGCGAGATGTATGGTCATACGACGACCGGGCTCCATGGAACTACACGAGAGGGAAGGGCATCGTGTTCGGCGTCTGGCTCTGGCGCATTGTAATGCTTCTGCAGCAGCAATTTGAGCAGCAATTGGCACCACAATGACACAAATAACGATTACAGATTGGTTACTTCAAGGACAACTCCGAGCCAGAGGACCTATAGTGTGCATTCCACTGACCCCAAATCACTTCCATTTACAAATTCAGTGGGGCCAAGAGGGAGTTCATTGTAGGGTAAGGTGTTGGTTACTTCAAGGACAACTCCGAGCCAGAGGACCTATAGTGTGCATTCCACTGACCCCAAATCACTTCCATTTACAAATTCAGTGGGGCCAAGAGGGAGTTCATTGTAGGGTAAGGTGTAAGTATGTTGTCTTTTCTGATGAAAGCTGGTTTTGCCTCGGTGCCAGTGAGGGCTATGTGTTGGTTAGAAGGAGGCTAGTTGACGCTCTGCAACCGACCTCTGTGCGGTCTGGACACACTGTACCTACAAACGGATTTATGGTCTGCGCTGTGATTTTTTATGACAGCAGGAACACTTTCGTCGTTATCCCACGCACCCTGTGTGCAAATTTGTATGTCGGCCTGCTGATGCGACCTATGGTGCTGCCTTTCATCACGACCATTGCAGGGGGTGTTTTCCACTCACAAGGGGAGGCCACGACGTTTGCAGTGCGAATTTACTGCAAACTTCGTACACTCTTAGTACTCACGAGGACAACAAAATGTATAAGCAGTGGCGCGTACTTCTCAAGCGTTACTCAAAAAATCGCAAGATAATTTCAGTCATCAGATATGTACCTGTGCGTGGCCGGTATTATCACGAAGCGGCGGCAGCCGAGTGGTTAGTGTCCAAGCCCCGTAATCGTAGGTCGTTGATCGCTAGATCGAGTCCCGTTCGTCACTTTTTTTTCCCACACAGTCACATTCTTTACTATTTATATTACAATTGATATAACGGGAAAAAATTCGTGTAATCAGATGAAATTTTATTAAATTTATAATATTATTTGGCAGTCTAGAAAGTTTTATTATCACAAATAATATAATATTCATAACTACCGACTAGTAAACGACCAACGGCGGGAGGGCCAGGCTCGAACCGGAGTAGAACGGGATCATTCGTCGGTTGACTCGCACAGCGGTGAGACCTTGCTTATGTAGCAGGAAGAAATAACGTACGTGCGAATTGTTCGTGAAGTATAAAACCTTACATCGTGACTAGAAAAATGGAAGTGACACCCTGTTCGTCATGAATATTCAATCCATAGCGCAGTTGCGAAACGCCGTTTGAAAGATGCGTTCGTATATTGTGAGAGTCTTCTTCAAGAAGGGGACGTCATTGATACAGAAGCATCAGCAACGATTTCTGCCGATGCAATGGTGATTGGACAAGAACTGTATCGGGCTGCCATGGAAATGTTAGGAGAAAAAATACTCATCATTGACGAGGACCTTATTCATTTTGATGAAGTAGACAAAGAGGATCAATTCCGTGAAGTCGAAGAAAAAAAAAGACCTACCGTAAGGCAGAATACCATACTACTACTACTTATGCATTTGGTCGTTTACAAGTCGGTAGTTATGAATATTATATTATTTGTGATAATAAAACTTTGTAGACTGCCAAATAACATTGTAAAAAAAGTTCATCTGATTACGCGTATTTTCCCGTTATATCAATTGTAATATAAATAGTAAAGAATATTATTGTGTTGGAGAAAAAAATGACGAACGGGACTCGATCCAGCGACCAACGATCTACGATTACGAGGATGGTTTGTTTTTTTTTTTGCATCTTTTTCGTTGTCGATCGTTGTGTTTGGTCGTTGCGGACGTCACATGACATCCGTTGAAGTTCGTTTTGCAGAGGCCAACCAGCTCTCTGACCGAACACGCTGAGCTACTGTGCCGGCTCGGACACTAACCACTCGGCTGCCGCCACTTCGTGATAATAACGGCCACGCACAGGTACATATTTGATGACCGAAATTATCTTGCGATTTTCTCAATAACGCTTGAGAAGTACGCGCCACTGCTTACATGTTTTGTTGTCCTCATGAAGTAGTACGAGTGTACGAAGTCTGCAGTAAATCCGCGTTCCAAACGTCGTGGCCTCCCCTTGTAAGATACTGCTCGCCCACGTCGTTACCCAGCATGCTCTACAGAGTGTCGACGCGTCCCTTGGCCCACTCAATCACCCGATCTGTCTCCAGTTCAGCACATAAGGGACATTATCGACGACAACTCCAGCGTCATTCATAAACAGCATTAAGCGCCCTGTATAGACTGACCATGTGCAGGAACTCCATCCCACACACTGACATCTGGCATCTGTACATCCCAATGCACGTACGCATTCAACATTCTGGTGGTTATACCAGTTAATAACACACCAGCAGTTCACATTTTCAATGGCTTACCTCGCGCTTACATTATCCTGTGATCTTGAGACATTAATCACTTAAATATGTTACGTAGACAAATGTATACTCGAAATTTCATTACTCTACATCAATTATTTTTTGATATTGCGATTTTTTTCCGTCAGTGTATGTGTGTCTGAGACCCGCACTTGGGGGTTGAGGGTGTTTAGGGGGAAAGGACCAAACAGCAAGGTCATCGGTGTCATCGGATTAGGGAAGGACGGGGAAGGAAGTCAGCCGTGCCCTTTCAAAGGAACCATCCCGGCATTTGCCTGGAGCGATTTAGGGAAATCACGGAAAAACTAAATCAGTATGGCCGGACGCGGGATTGAACCGCCGTCCTCCCGAATGCGAGTCCAGTGTGCTAGCCATTGCGCCACCTCGCTCGGTCACCGCACTTGGTGATGAAGGCTAAGGGAAAGGCGTTCGTGTTCAAGAATCGCTCTCTGAACACGAATCTTAATCTCTCGCACGCTAAACGCGCCATTTCGGTCGGGTTCCGATCCGCTATGATCCCTGAAGGCTTGTGGCGTTCGACCACCGTCGTCCAAGGAATTTAAAGCGCTGCAACAGCATGAACGCACGTTTGCGATCATTAGTGCGGGCACTAGCAAGGCGGCAAAAAGAATCCAAGGTAACCTTGAACCCGGAAATGTCGTCGACATCTCGCTCTGAAACCATGACGTCATCGGTGTACGAGCGGACCGAAAATCGTTACCCTAGTATAATCAAGCCACGTAGCTACATGGCGTTATGGCGAAGCAAGGGTTCCAAGAATAAAACAAAGAGTGACATGGATAAGGGGCTTCCCTGTGGCGTACCGTATCGGATCGAAATCTGTGGAGTAAGGTGACCATTCGCAACTACTCAGGCGTGGGTACCAGTGAAAAGGTTGGCTATGATCTGGCATGCGTCGTGAAGCACATATCAGTTAACACACTCATTATAAAACTGTGACTGACACGGTCAAATGTCTTGTGGAAATCGAGAAAAAGCAAGGGCCCCAAGATACTAGTCGCAACAGCCATCGAAACATTTCGACATTCAATAACAGAAGTCAGTATAGTGCGTCCAGGCACACAGCTTTGGTGAACGACAATAATTTTATCGGGCAATTTTCTGAGAAGGATGTTTATTGTTCGAAAGACAATTTTTTAGTCGAATTTTAGGAGAGTAATCGGGCGAAGTTATTCAAGATCGGGTCGGCCTGTGGTTTTCGGGATGATGATCATTTTATCTACATTGAAAGGAGCAGGAAGCGAGACACCCCGTATCACTTCATTGTCAGCCGCGCGGGGTGGCCGCGCGGTTTAGGACGGCATGTCACGGATTGCGCGGCCTCTCCCGACGGAGGTTCGAGTCCTCCCTCGGGCATGGGTGTGTGTGTTGTTCTTAGCATAAGTTAGTTTAAGTAGTGTGTAAGTCCAGGGACGTTATTGTGTCACCTATGAGTGGCCAAAAATGAACATAAATTTCTTTAGAAATACCATCTAAACCAGGTGACTTGCGTGATTGAGACCCGGTAACAACATCATATATATCGTCTTTGTGGAAATCACTCAAGAAAACGTCATTTAATTAAGGGGCATCGACACAATCCAGAAAAGGGGAAAAGTCGTCAGGAAAATTTTCAGCAGGAACGGAGCCATCATACAGTTCAGTAAAGTAGTTAACATTTAAACTGAACATGTTTCGGTGAGACGTTGACTCTCTGTGTTAGCGAGGGATGCAATGCCAAGCGATTCCGCGCTCCCGTAAGCATATGAGATGTTATAGTGAAGTCAGTTCATCTTGTAAAAACGAGCGTGGTTGAGATCTCGTCCGCAGTCCCTTCATCTGGAATTGTTTTAGCTGTACCAGTTTGGAGTTTATTCGTCATACATCCATAACACGTAGATGATCTTCCATAGTGTTGCTGTAAAGTTGACATAATACGGAGTAATAAAATACTTGGGTCCGCTGGACTCTTCCGCCTTCACGGCACCAAAACCCATGAGAGCTTTATGAGTTTGGGGTTTGGCTGGCAGTGTTCACCATCCCAAAATGGACGAGTACCATTGGTAGGTTGGTTGGTTGATTTGGGGAGGGACCCAAACAGTGAGGGCCGGCCGCGGTGGCCGAGAGGTTCTAGGCGCTGCAGTCCGGAACCACGCGGCTGCTACGGTCGCAGGTTCTATTCCTGCCGCGGGCATGGATGTATGTGCTGTCCTTAGGTTGGTTACGTTTAAGTAGTTCTAAGTTTAGGGGACTGATGACCTCAGCTGTTGAGTCCCATAGTGCCTACAGTCATTTGAACCATTTGAACCAAACAACAAGGTCATAGGTCTCATCGGATTAGGGAAGGATGGGGAAGGAAGTTGACCGTGCCTTTTCAAAGGAAGCATCCCCGCTTTTGCCTGAAGAGATTTAGGGAAATCACGGAAAATATAAATCAGGATTGCCGTACGTGGGTTTGAATCGTCGTCCTCCCGAATGAAAGTCCAGTGTGCTAACCAATGCGCCACCTCGTTCTGTACAAGTACCATTCTATAGCACGAGAGTAACGGATCCATGGGTCCATCCCTCCTGAATGACAACACCAAGCCGGCCGGAGTGGCCGAGCGGTTCTAGGCGCTACAGTCTGGAACCGCGTGACCGCTACGGTCGCAGGTTCGAATCCTGCCTCGGGCATGGATGTGTGTGATGTCCTTCGGTTAGTTAGGTTTAAGTAGTTCTAAGTTCTAGGGGACTGATGACCTCAGAAGTTAAGTCCCATAGTGCTCAGAGCCATTTTGACAACACCAAGGGACTGGTCTTGCAGCTAGGTCATACCGAGCATCCAGTGAAGACGATACAATTTTTCCTGCTGCTGCACTTAATTAAATTGACTGCTGTGGCACAATGATCAATAAAACAGGAGGCTATCACATCAACATCCAAAAGCTGCCCGTGCAAGATATCAAAGGGTAAAAGCGTTCAAGTCGGCTGCTGGAGGTGGCAGTAATATAAGTGTATCGGACAAGTGTAGGAAACCGACAAACCTATGTGCCACGTAGGAGCAAGGAGCGGTCCACGTCAGTGAGCTCTTTCTTAAACTAAAGTTACGAGACTGTTCAACCGGTCGGAGAAGAAAATTATAATCATCAGCTCATAGAATCTTTGTCGGGTTTTTATGAAGTAGGTAAATGACTCCCTCTCTGTAGCATAGATTGACCAGAGCCAGAAAGGGCATAGAGAAGAAGTAAAGAATATCACAAAAGGTGTAACCTACACCTTTACCATCATCGAGAACTTCGAAATCTCTTACTGGAATTCCTTCCCTGTAAAAGAAGACAGTTCCCGTAGAAAGTTCGGAAGCCACATTACAAAAAGGCTGAGAACCCAGGAATTGAAAGCTGGTCAAGTAATACTTACTGTAAAAAAAAAAAGAAAAAGAAAAAAGTCTGCGCCAGAATAACATATAAAATTTTGCAAAGCGGTGCGCAGGAGTTCAGAACCAGTTCTTTGAACATTCAAACTGAGAAACGTATATGCTTGCACAGACAATTGAACCGGAACAAAAATTACAAAACCATCATCTGACGGAGCTTTGTACCACTATCCATGGCAGAATAAATCGACGAAACGGAAGTAGAAGAACTGTTAACTTCTCTCCCATCTTTCAAGTGTTTTTTCTCCTTCCGTGATGCGATTACCTCAGGCTGGAAACGTTGTTTACTGAGGCTTCTCGGAATTGTCGCTATCTCAGGCGGTAATGTTTGTGTGAGTGTGGTGGGGTGGGGGGGGGGGGGAGGGAGGTATACTCAAATGGTTCAAATGGCTCTGAGCACTATGGGACTTAACATCTGTGGTCATCAGTCCCCTAGAACTTAGAACTACTTAAACCTAACTAACCTAAGGATATCACACACATCCATGCCCGAGGCAGCATGCAAACCTGCGACCGTAGCGGTCACGCGGTTCCAGACTGAAGCGCCTAGTACCGCACGGCCACACCGGCCGGCGGAGGTATACTGAACGTCTGTTTCAGACAGAGTGGGTGAGAGACCTCGGCACCTTACTCGTCGACGGACAGATGTTCACGGCAGGAGATTTGCATAGTAATGACGGATTCCTCCTGCCCTTGGGAATCAGTCAGGTTATGCACATCAAGAGGTTGTGATACGAAGGCCATGGCAGAAGGCACAGGAGCAGTTTGCAAAGCTGAGACAACAGGAGAGGTATCCGATAGAGCAGGGGGAGACAGTTGGGGTCCAGAAACATATTCCTCAAAAGGCGGCTCCAACGGGGCGGCCTCAATAACGGGAAAATCTCCAGGTGAATTACCATTAACCAACCGATCTGGGCAGAAGTACCCATGGTGTCCTCGTCCACAATCTCGTTCGATGGAGGACTATCCGAATAATGAGCCAAGGGAAGAGGTTCATCGGGTGCATCATTTTCCTACGATCTGCGATGCCTGTTTTGAATAACCAGGACCAGCGTCGAGGAAATGACCGCGTTAGTGCCGCTACGCGTGGCCAGGGTGAGACAATCACGATCATTAACACTCAGAGATTCGCTTTGATCTTCAGTCAACAGGGTTGGCTCAGCTAGAGATTCTTCTGGGAGATCTGCTAAAGTCAGTTTTTGGTGTTGTTCATAATCGCCACATGATGAGGACAGTTCGTACGGAGGTGACCGCTCTGATTACAAACAAAGCAGTTTCCTTCCTGGCCGATATAAGTAAGAGGAACCCAATAGCTACATGCATGCAAGTGAGAGGGAATATTTTTTGTCACCACTTCTATCGACCGAGCAGCAGTATAGACGCACAAGCGGTGCTGAGCAGCCCAGAGGTCTCTTGGAATATGTTGTATATCCCCATATGGGAGCAGGGTGGAATTCAGAAAACAATTATCTACCTCAGGCGGAAAATTAAAAATCCGTTTATTTCTACAGGCCACTTCTATATTCACCAAAACTATTGGAACCATCACGATGAGCCAAGAGGACCTGAGAACCGTTGTGGGGCGGTGGGTTCGTAACAAGAAATAAGAACTATTGTTCGCCATCTTCTACGAGCTCCTGGAAACTGTTTTTGTGATCAGCCAGGGATGGAGAACATACCGACCGTAGTTACCAGTCTGCAAGTCCACATTCTTCTTTTGTTCACAGAAAGAAATGTTCCTACTTTCTTATTACTCAGCGGGGTCAGAAACTACGAATATAAATGAAAGTTACGAGTTCAAACTGATCGATAAATTTGATAAAGTTTCACAAGCTTAACATGGAAATGCGAGGGTCACTCCAAAAGAAATGCCCACTACTTTTGTAAATATACAGTTTTCATTTTGCATGTGTGAAAGTTTTACAGTGTGTAGATACATCCTTCCCGCTTGTTTTAAATTTTAAAACTTAGTTCAACCTGTTCCCGTGAGTGGCGCCGTCACAGCGTGTCTTCAAGAGGGTTGCTACACTTGACGTTCGTCAGAAGCAACGTGCTGTCATAGAATTCCTGTGCTGTGAAAACGAGACAGTCGGAAACATCCACAAGAGATTGAAAAAGGTGTATGGAGATGCTGCTGTCGATCGCAGTACAGTTAGTCGGTGGGCAAGCAGATTACGTGATGAAAGCGGGCACGGTAATATTGAGGATTGTCCTCGCAGCGACACGTCTCGTACTGAACACACTCCAGACAATGTGCAGAGAGTTAACGAATTGGTGACTGATGACAGACGCATCACAGTGAACGAATTGTCACGCTACGATGGGGTAGGGAAAGGATGTGTTTGCAGAATACTGAATGTGCTGGCGTTAAAAAAAGGTTTGTGCCAGGTGGGTTCCCAGGATGTTGACAGTGGCTCACAAAGAAACTAGAAATACGATATGCGGCGAACTTTTGGAACAGTACGAGAATGGTGGAGATTAATTTCTTGGAAGAATTGTGACAGGTGATGAAACATGGCTCCATCATTTTTCACCAGAGATGAAGAGGCAATCAATGGAGTGGAGTCATACAAATTAACCCAAGGAAAAAAATTCAAAACCACACCTTCTGCTGGAAAAGTTATGGCTACTGTGTTTTTCGATTCCGAAGAACTCTTGCTTGTGGACGTAATGCCACGTGAAACCGCCATAAATTCTGATGCCTATGTGACGACATTGAAGAAACTTCAAGCTCGACTGAGTCGTGTTCGACCATATCGGCAAAAGCAAGATGTTTTGCTGTTGCACGACAATGCACGGCCACATATCAGTCAAAAAACCATGGAAGCGATCACAAAATTCGTATGGACTACACTGAAACACCCGCCTTACAGTCCTGACCTGGCTCCATGCGACTATGATCTCTTTGGGAAACTGAAAGACTCTCTTCGTGGAACAAGGTTTGAAGATGATGACTCCCTTGTGCACGCTGCCAAACAGTGGCTCCAACAGGTTAGTCCAGAATTTTACCGTGCGGGTATACAGGCGCTGGTTCCAAGATGGCGTAAGGCAGTTGTGAGGGATGGAAATTATGTGGAGAAATGAAAATATTGTTCCTAAAGGATATATATACACACTGTAAAACTTTCAAACATATAGAATAAAAGATAGATTAAAAAAAAATAGTGTGCATTTCTTTTGGAGTGACCCTCGTATGTTGGCAGCACTGGGATCATTTTAAAATTAGCATCAAATTTCGGTTCTCTAAATTTTCTCAGTAGTGTTCCTAGAAAAGAACGTTGCCTTCCCTCCAACGATTCCCACTCGAATCCCCGAAGTATCTCCTCTATACTTTCGTGTTGTTCGAAAAAAATCTAGCAGCTCGCAGCGTGTTTCGATGTCTTCCTTCCATCCGACCAGGCGCGCGTCCCAAACACTCGAGCAGATCTGAAGAACAGGACACACCAGCGCCTTAAACTGTTCTCCTTACAGATGAACCACACTTTCCTAAAATTCTCCCAATAAACCGAAGTCAACTAGTCTTCTTCCCTACTACAGTCGTCACACGCTCATTTCAGTTCAAATCGATTTGCAACGTTACGCCCAAATATTTAAACGACGTAGCTGTGTCAAGCAGAACACAACTAATGCTGTATCCGAATTTCTTGTCGCTACTCATCCATATTCAGAGCCAGTTGCCATTCATCGCACTTACTAGAAATCTTGTCTAAGTCATCACATATCTTCCTACAGTCACTCAACCTTTGAAATCTTCCCGTGCACCAGTTCATCGTCAGCAAACAACTGCAGATTTCTGCCCACCACTTTCGCCAGACCATTCGTGTATATAGAAGACAACAGAGGTCCTAAACACTGAATAAATTTTCACTTGCGAAGGTTGCTAAAATTATGTATTTATTCATGCAGACTACCGGTTGGGGCGATTCTCTGTTGCCATCTTCGGATCTGCAAAAGGTGGGACCGAGAATGCTACGATACCGCCATTAACATAACAGTACACGTAATTATATCGAAGAGTTGCAATAGCATCGTAAGCACGTTTATAGTGTTACACAATCTTCTCCTGCAGTACAGTAAGTGGTGCTATACAGTGTACGAGCCATGCTGGTATCGTGAGCTATACGAGACGTCGACATGTCAATTTTACAATAACAGCCATGTACAGACATGTTATTGTGCCGATTACATGTGCTCACATTCGTCATTGTTTTACAACAGACAGATCCCAGCATACACATTCTGAGTGATACATAAGTATATAAAATGGCGAAGTGGTAGTACATATTGATATTATCATAATCTTCCATTACATCAAAGCCTAGATCTATTATTCCATATAATTACATATGCCTAAATTATTACCATAACATATAAGCCAAGACAGTATTCTACAGCTTTAAAAATTGTCTGTAAAATCATATGTAACATTCATAAAACATAGTTAATACATGAACCTTTTTATATCATCTTAGAAAACTTTTTACAGTTTATAGAAGCTATGTAAATATAGAATCACAGTCAATATTCGTCCACGAGACTCAAAGGGCCATAGACACGGGTTCCCAGGTAGATGCCGTGTTTCTTGACTTCCGCAAGGCGTTCGATACAGATCCCCACAGTCCTTCAATGAACAAAGTAAGAGCATATGGACTATCAGACCGATTTTGTGATTGGATTGAAGAGTTCCTAGATAACAGAACGCAGCATGTCATTCTCAGTGGAGAGAAGTCTTCCGAAGTAAGAGTGATTTCAGGTGTGCCGCAGGGGAGTGTCACAGGACCGTTGCTATTCACAATATATATAAATGACCTTGTGGATAACATCGGAAGTTCACTGAGGCTTTTTGAGGATGATGCTATAGTATATCGAGAGGTTGTAACAATGGAAAATTGTACTGAAATGCAGGAGGATCTGCAACGAATTGACGCTTGGTGCAGGGAATGACAATTGAATCTCAATGCAGACAAGTGTAATGTGCTGCGAATACATAGAAAGAAAGATCCTTTATCATTTAGCTACAATATAGCAGGTCAACAACTGGAAGCAGTTGATTCGATAAATTATCTGAGAGTAGGCATTAAGAGTGATTTAAAATGGAATGACCATATAAAATTAATCGTCGGTAAAGCAGATGCCAGACTGAGATTCATTGGAAGAATCCTAAGGAAATGCAATCCGAAAACAAAGGAAGTAGGTTACAGTACACTTGTTCGCCCACTGCTTGAATACTGCTCACCGGTGTGGGATCCGTACCAGATAGGGTTGACAGAAGAGATAGAGAACATCCAACGGAGAGCAGCGCGCTTCGTTGCAGGATCATTTAGCAATCGCGAAAGCGTTACGGAGATGATAGATAAACTACAGTGGAAGACTCTGTAAGAGAGACGCTCAGTTGCTAGGTACGGGCTTTTGTTGAAGTTTCGAGAACATACCTTCACCGAGGAGTCAAGCAGTATATTGCTCCCTCCTACGTATATCTCGCGAAGAGACCATGAGGATAAAATCAGAGAGGCATACCGACAATCTTTCTTTCCACGAACAATACGAAACTAGAATAGAAGGGGGAACCGATAGAGGTACTCAAGGTACCCTCCGCCACACACCGTCAGGTGGCTTGCGGAGTATGGATGTAGATGTAGATATTATATTCGTAGGTGTTCTCACTAGATGACCATCATCAATTGTGCCACCGCGTGCATCTAATAACATCATCTGGATAAATTTTATTCCGTCCAGTATTACTCGTAGTCAAAGGAAAAATTTACACACATAAGACAACATGTACAATAAATAGTACTTTACAATTTTGTTAGCAAATATGCTGCTTATGCGAGCTTATTTACGACAATACGTCTTTCGACGCCTAGGTGAGATGTGAGCACTCGATGCGTAGGTAAATTCTCTTCCATTGCTTGACATGTCATAGACTATTCCATCACATGGAATCGCAATAGTTTTTATTGAAACAGTGATCTGTCTGTTTAAAATTTATTTGCCTTTTTTATAAAATGTGATGGATAAACGCGCTAACTTATGACAAACCATCGAACGATGTCTAAGTGAAACTTATGGATGACGTAAAATTAGGTCACATATGGCATTAACAGACACACACAGGATTTTCTAAAAAAGGTTTATGTTTATCTTATGTAATTTGACAGTAACAATTATTAAAAATGTTTACAAATACTTTTGGAAAGAGTTGTTTATATAAAGATTGACATACAGGGTGGTCCATTGATAGTGACCGGGCTAAATATCTCACGAAATAAGCATCAAACGAAAAAACTACAAAGAACGAAAATCGTATAGCTTAAGGGGAAAACCAGATGGCGCTATGGTTGGCCCGCTAGATGACGCTATCATGGGTCAAACGGATATCAACAGCGTTTTTTTTTTTTTTTTTCAATAGGAACGCCCATTTTGTATTACATATTCATGCAGTACGTAAAGAAATATGAATGATTTAGTTGGACCACTTTTTTCGCTTTGTGATAGATGGCGCTGTAATAGTTGCAAACGTATAAGTAGGTGGTATCACTTAACATTCGGCCAGTGCGGACGGTATTTGCTTCGTGATACATTACCCGTGTTAAAATGGACCGTCTACCAATTGCCGAAAAGGTCGATATCGTGTTGATGTATAGCTATTGTGATCAAAATGCCCAACGGGCGTGTGCTATGTATGCTGCACGGTGTCCTGGACGACATCATCCAAGTGTCCGGACCGTTCGCCGGATACATACGTTATTTAAGGAAACAGGAAGTGTTCAAAAAATGACTCTGAGCACTATGGGACTTAACTTCTGAGGTCATCAGTCCCCTAGAACTTAGAACTACGTAAACCTAACTAACCTAAAGACATCACACACATCCATGCCCGAGGCAGGATTCGAACCTACGACCGTAGCGGTCGTGGGTTCCAGACTGTAGCGCCTAGAACCTCTCGGCCACCCCGAGGAAGTGTTCAGCCACATGTGAAACGTCAACCACGACGTGCAATAAATGATAATGCCCAAGTAGGTGTTTTAGCTGTTGTCGCCGCTAATCCGCACAACAGTAGCAGACAAATTGCCCTAGAATCGGGAATCTCAAAAACGTCGGTGTTGAGAATGCTACATCAACATCGATTGCACCCGTACCATATTTCTATGCACCAGGAATTGCATGGCGACGACTCTGAACGTCGTGTACAGTTCTGCCACTGGGTACAAGAGAAATTACGTCACGATGACAGATTTCTTGCACGCGTTCTATTTAGCGATGAAGCATCATTCACCAACAGCGGTAACGTAAACCGGCATAATATGCACTATTGGGCAACGGAAAATCCATGATGGCTGCGACAAGTGGAACATAAGCGACCTTGGCGGCTTAATGTATGGTGCGGCATTATGGGAGGAAGGATAATTAGCCCCCATTTTATCGATGGCAATCTAAATGGTGCAATATATGCTGATTTCCTACGTAATGCTCTACCAATGTTACTACAAGATGTTTCACTGCATGACAGAATGGCGATGTACTTCCAACATGACGGATGTCCGGCACATAGATGGCGTGCAGTTGAAGCGGTATTGAATAGCAAATTTCATGACAGGTGGATTGGTCATCGAAGTATCATACCATGGCCCGTTTGAGCTATGGCAGCGCCATCTATCGGGCCAACCATAGCGCCGTCTGGTTTCCCCCTTCAAGCTAGACAAGTTTCGTCCTTTGTAGTTTTTTCGTTTGAGGCGTATTTCGTGAGATATTTGGCCCGGTTACGATCAATGGACCACCCTGTATAATGTAATTCCGTATGACAAATTTTTCTTAAAGATTTGTTATGAAAATATCTTTGAAATAATGATGATCTGGACACTGGACATATTCCGTTACATGATGGCATTTTTCACATTAGTCATCTAGGATGATCGCCACCTGAACAAATTTTTTCTAGCTCAAACAGATAAGAGTGAGCTAGTAATGTTACATCACTGGCTCAATTTAAGAGCTACTGCAGTTCATATGGTGTAATAATTGTACAACGTTTATATTAAACACTGGGAGAGTGTTCACCTATATATCAGGTGATCAGATTGTACATAGGCGCCAGGTGACGAGATTTCACCTAGTCCTAGAGCAACGTGTTGTTGCAGATAATCTCATGCAAACATCGTAATTGAAAACAAAAGCACAAACATTAAGTAGCTCCATTGCTGGTCTATATAATTTGACTGTGTTCCTGGCGAAATATCGTATCTGTTCCTGTAGATTTCGACCTATTGCTGGATGTATTAAAATCAGCCTACGTATAATATCATTAGATGTACATAGAGAGCTTTTAAGTTGTTATAGGTTGTCATATTGTTTGTGATTATGTATAAAAGAAAAATTTGTAGCAGATTTTTTAATAAAATGTTTGTAAAAAATTTCTAAAATGATATAAAAAGGTATATGTTTAAATTAGTACATGATTTTGCACACAGTTTTTAAGACTATAAAATACAGACTTGGCTTACATGTTCTGATAACAATTATGAGTATGCAATTACACTCCTGGAAATGGAAAAAAGAACACATTGACACCGGTGTGTCAGACCCACCATACTTGCTCCGGACACTGCGAGAGGGCTGTACAAGCAATGATCACACGCACGGCACAGCGGACACACCAGGAACCGCGGTGTTGGCCGTCGAATGGCGCTAGCTGCGCAGCATTTGTGCACCGCCGCCGTCAGTGTCAGCCAGTTTGCCGTGGCATACGGAGCTCCATCGCAGTCTTTAACACTGGTAGCATGCCGCGACAGCGTGGACGTGAACCGTATGTGCAGTTGACGGACTTTGAGCGAGGGCGTATAGTGGGCATGCGGGAGGCCGGGTGGACGTACCGCCGAATTGCTCAACACGTCGGGCGTGAGGTCTCCACACTACATCGATGTTGTCGCCAGTGGTCGGCGGAAGGTGCACGTTCCCGTCGACCTGGGACCGGACCGCAGCGACGCACGGATGCACGCCAAGACCGTAGGATCCTACGCAGTGCCGTAGGGGACCGCACCGCCACTTCCCAGCAAATTAGGGACACTGTTGCTCCTGGGGTATCGGCGAGGACCATTCGCAACCGTCTCCATGAAGCTGGGCTACGGTCCCGCACACCGTTAGGCCGTCTTCCGCTCACGCCCCAACATCGTGCAGCCCGCCTCCAGTGGTGTCGCGACAGGCGTGAATGGAGGGACGAATGGAGACGTGTCGTCTTCAGCGATGAGAGTCGCTTCTGCCTTGGTGCCAATGATGGTCGTATGCGTGTTTGGCGCCGTGCAGGTGAGCGCCACAATCAGGACTGCATACGACCGAGGCACACAGGGCCAACACCCGGCATCATGGTGTGGGGAGCGATCTCCTACACTGGCCGTACACCACTGGTGATCGTCGAGGGGACACTGAATAGTGCACGGTACATCCAAACCGTCATCGAACCCATCGTTCTACCATTCCTAGACCGGCAAGGGAACTTGCTGTTCCAACAGGACAATGCACGTCCGCATGTATCCCGTGCCACCCAACGTGCTCTAGAAGGTGTAAGTCAACTACCCTGGCCAGCAAGATCTCCGGATCTGTCCCCCATTGAGAATGTTTGGGACTGTATGAAGCGTCGTCTCACGCGGTCTGCACGTCCAGCACGAACGCTGGTCCAACTGAGGCGCCAGGTGGAAATGGCATGGCAAGCCGTTCCACAGGACTACATCCGGCATCTCTACGATCGTCTCCATGGGAGAATAGCAGCCTGCATTGCTGCGAAAGGTGGATATACACTGTACTAGTGCCGACATTGTGCATGCTCTGTTGCCTGTGTCTATGTGCCTGTGGTTCTGTCAGTGTGATCATGTGATGTATCTGACCCCAGGAATGTGTCAATAAAGTTTCCCCTTCCTGGGACAATGAATTCACGGTGTTCTTATTTCAATTTCCAGGAGTGTATATGGAGTAATAGGTCCATGCCTTACCGATTTGTACTATCACTGCGCTATCTGGTGTATGTACGTATTACTAAGAATGTTTACGTCGGGATCTGTAAGTTGTAAAGTGGTGATGCGTGTGAGCACTCTTAATTGGCATAATAACGTGTGTATACATATCGTAGAGGGAGACCAAGAGATGAGTACACTAAGCAGATTCAGAAGGATGTAGGTTGCAGTAAGTGCTGGGAGATGAAGAAGGTGGAACAGGATAGAGTAGCATGGAAAGCTGCATCAAACCAGGCTGAGGACTGAAGACCACAACAGCAACAACATAGCTGTTATTTGAAACTGACATGCCGACTTTTTCTATAGCCCACGATATCAACATGGACATACATTGTATGGCACCACTTACTGTACTACAGGAGAAGATTGTTTAAAGATGCAACATAGAAGTGCTATTTTCCATGTATTGCAAATCTTAGATATAATTGTGTACACTGTTATGTTAGTTGCACATGGTTTTTTTTTTTTAGGCTAGCCAGTAGTGCGAGGTGTCCTGATGAACACTCACCAGTCGACTTGCAGGCAGGGAAATCAGGACGCGCTCAGTGTAAAGACACTTCAACTATCAATATATTAGTTGTAAATTTTTAGAGTGTTCGGAATAAAGTTCCTGAATTTACTGCCCTCCAGGAAGCGTGTGGCCCGCAAATTATTCTCACGACTGAGACCTGGCTGAACCCTGAAATAGGAAGTTCTGAAATATTTAGTGAGGGTTGGAACGTATATCGGAAAGACAGATTAGACACCGTAAGAGGTGGTGTCTTCATTGCAGTTGACAAAAGTATTGTGACTACTGAGGTCGAAGTAGAGTGTGATTGTGAAGTTATCTGGACACGTTTAACATGGTTAGGAGAAATAAAGTTAATTGTTGGGTGTTATTACCGGCCATCAGGTTCCACTGTGACAGTTCTAGAATCATTCAAAGGGAGTCTACACTCTGTGTCGCAGAAGTACCCGGATCATGCTATATTAGTCGAAGGCGACTTCAACCTACCTAGTATAGACTGGGATGTCTATGGATTCACTAAAGGTGGTACAGACAAGCCGTCGTGTGAATTACTTTTGAACACATTATCCGAAAAGTGTCTTGAGCAGCTAAATCAACAGCCAACGCGTAATGGAAATATTTTAGAAAATGTTCAAATGTGTGTGAAATCTTATGGGAGTTAACTGCTAAGGTCATCAGTCCCTAAGCTTACACACTACTTAACCTAAATTATCCTAAGGACAAACACACACACCCATGCCCGAGGGAGGACTCGTACCTCCGCCGGGACCAGCCGCACAGTCCATGACCGCAGCGCCTTACACTGAATATTTTAGATCTGGTAGCCACGAACAAACCAGACCTCATCGACGGTGTCAGTGATGAGACAGCGATTAGTGATCATGATGTTGTCATTACGACTATGGTTACGAAAATTAGAAAGTCGGTCAAGAAGGCTAGGAGAGTATTCTTACTAGAAAGAGCAGATAAGCAATTGTTAGCACCCCACTTAGTAAATGAATCGACTTCATTTACTTCCGGTACGATGGACGTGGAAGAATTATGGGCAAATTTTAAACACATTGTAAATCACGCATTGGAGAAGTATGTGCCGAAAAATTGGGTTACGGACGGAAAAGACCCACCGTGGTTTAACAGCGCAATTCGGAGAATGCTCAGGAAGCAAAGACAGTTGCACTCGCGGTACAAGAAAAATCGGGAGAATGAGGACAGGCAAAAGTTTGTAGAGATTCGTGCTGCTGTAAAAAGAGCGATGCGCGAAGCATACAACCACTACCACCGTCATACCTTAGCAAAAGATCTTGCTGAAAACCCAAGGAAATTCTAGCCTTACGTAAAATCGGTAAGCGGGTCGAAGGCTTCCATCCAGTCACTCACTGATTAGTGTGGCCTGGCAACGAAAGACAGCAAAACGAAAGCTGAAATTTTAAATTTAGCATTTGGGAAATCTTTCACGCAGGAGGATCGTAAAAACATACCGCCGTTTGAGTCTCGTACAGATTCCCGTATGGAGGACATAGTGGTAGACATCCCTGGGGTTGTGAAGCACCTGAATGAGTTGAAAATAAATAAATCGCCAAGTCCTGATGGTATTCCAATTCGGTTTTACAGAGAGTACTCTACTGCATTGGCTACTTACTTAGCTTGCATTTATCGCGAATCTATTGCCCAACGTAAAGTCCCGAGCGACTGGAAAAAAGAGCAGGTGACGCCTGTATATAAGAAGGGTAGAAGGACGGATCCTCAAAATTACAGACCAATATCCTTAACATCGGTTTGTTGCGGGGTTCTCGAACATATTCTCAGTTCGAATATAATGAATTTCCTTGAGACAGAGAAGCTGCTGTCAATGCATCAGCACGGCTTTAGAAAGCATCGCTCCTGCGAAACGCAACTCGCCGTTTCTTCACATATCTTGCGAACCATGGATGAAGGGTATCAGACGGATGTCATATTCCTTGACTTCCAGAAAGCGTTTGACTCGGTGCCCCACTGCAGACTCCTAACTAAGGTACAAGCATATGGGATTGGTTATCAAATATGTGAGTGGCTCGAAGACTTCTTAAGTAATAGAACCCAGTACGTTGCCCTCGATGGTGAGTGTTCATCGGAAGTGAGGGTATCATCTGGAGTGCCCCAGGGAAGTGTGATAGGTCCGCTGTTGTTTTCTATCTACATAAATGATCTTTTGGATGGGGTGGATAACAATGTGCGGCTGTTTGCTGATGATGCTGTGGTGTACGGGAAGGTGTCGTCGTTGAGTGACTGTGAGAGGATACAAGATGACTTGGACAGGATTTGTGATTGGTGTAAACAATGGCAGCTAACTCTAAATATAGATAAATGTAAATTAATGCAGATGAAGAGGAAAAAGAATCCTGTAATGTTTGAATACTCCATTAGTAGTGTAGCTCTTGACACAGTCACGTCGATTAAATATTTGGGCGTAACATTGCAGAGCGATATGAAGTGGGACAATCATGTAATGGCAGATGTGGGGAAGGCGGATAGTCGTCTTCGGTTCATTGGTAGAATTTTGGGAAGATGTGGTTCATCTGTAAAGGAGATAGTTTATAAAACACTAATACGATCTATTCTTGAGTACTGCTCGAGCGTTTGGGAACTCTATCAGGTCGAATTGAGGGAGGACATAGAAGCAATTCAGAGGTGGGCTGCTAGATTTGTTACTGGTAGGTTGGATCATCACGCGAGTGTGACGGAAATGCTTCAAGAAATCGGGTGGGAGTCTCTGGAGGAAAGGAGGCGTTCTTTTCGTGAATCGCTACTGAGGAAATTTAGAGAACCAGCATTTGAGGCTGACTGCAGTACAATTTTACTGCCGCCAACTTACATTTCGCGGAAAGACCACAAATATAAGATAAGAGAGATTAGGGCTCGTACAGAGGCATACAGGCAGTCATTTTTCCCTCGTTCTGTTTGGGAGTGGAACAGGGAGAGAAGATGCTAGTTGTGGTACGAGGTATCCTCCGCCACGCACCGTATGGTGGATTGCGGAGTATGTATGTAGATGTAGATGTAGCATTTTCCATCTTGTCTTTTACAGATCCGAAGACAGCAATTGCCGAAACCGGTAATCTATATGAATAAATGATTTTAGTGATCTTGGAAACTGAAAATGTATTCCACGTTCATAAAACTACAGGTGAAGATGTCACAAAACCATAATAGAGGTCCTGTCACACTTTCCTGGGGAACTGCTGACGATCCGTTGTCTCTGATGAATACTCGCCGGCTAGGACAACATCCTGGATTCTATTACTTAACAAATCTCCAATCCACTCAAATATCTGGGAACTTTATCTCTATACTCGTACCTTCGTTAACAATCTGCAATGGGACACTATGCCAAATGCTTTTCGCAAATCGAGAAATAGCGAGTCTTGGTTCAAATGGCTCTGAGCACTATGGGACTTAACATCTATGGTCATCAGTCCCCTAGAACTTAGAACTACATAAACCTAACTAACCTAAGGACGGCACACAACACCCAGTCATCACGAGGCAGAGAAAATCCCTGACCCCGCTGGGAAAATAGCGAATCTGCCTGTTGCTCTTCATCCATAGTTAGCAATATATCATCTGAGAAAAGAGCAAGCTAAGTTTCGCACTAGCGATGCTTTATAGGATGGCTCTCAGTCGTGGACATAAGGTTCTAGGTCTCAAAGGAAATTTATTACAATCGAAATCAGGATATGTTCCAGAACTTTGCAGCAAGCCGACGTTAAGAATATTGGTCTGCAACTTTGCGGGTCCGTTCTTTTGCCCTTCTTATGCACAGGAGTCATCTGCGCTATTTTCCAGTCACTTGGGACTTTGCGCTGGGCGAGAGATCCGACATAAATGCAAGCTAAGTAAGGAGCCAGTGCCGTAAGACCGAATTGGGATACAATTCGGACCTGCCGACTTATTTGTTTTCAATAACTTAATTGTTTCTCTAGGCCAGAGATGTCATCCGTACGGGAGTCTGTTCGATACCCAAACGATGGCATGTTTGCACGATTCTCCAGCACGAACGATTTCTTAAACGCGAAATTTAAAACTTCGGGTTTCGTTTTGGTATCTTCAACTGCCGCAACAGAATCGTCAACGGGTGACTGGATGAAAGCCTTAGGCCTGCTTAGCTATTTTGTATAGGACAAGAATTTTTTCGAGTTCTCGGCCAGATCATTTGTAATGTATGATGATGGCAGCTGTATTCTTCGCACATAAATCTTTTCACAGACGCACAGACCTCTACTGAACTTTGCCTGGCGTCATTTGCACGTTCTGTTTTGAACTGAATGTGCAGCAGCCTTTGCTACCTCAGCATTTCCCAAATATCGTCGATAAACCACGGTGGCTCCCTTCCGTCCTTGAACCATTTAATAGGCACACATTTCTCCAGACCACGATTTATAATCTGTTCAAACTTTGCGCACAATTCATTTTAGTTCATCATAATGTAACTACGTTATGTCAATTCATAATATACACTTCTGGCGATTAAAATTGCTACACCACGAAGATGATGTGCTACAAACGCGAAATTTAACCTAGAGGAAGACATGCAAATGATTAGCTTTTCACAGCATTCACACAAAGTTGGTGCCGCTGGCGACACCTACAACTTGTTGACATGAGGAAAGCTTACAACCGATTTCTCATACACAAACAGCAGTTGACCGGCGTTCCCTGGTGAAACGTTGTTGTGATGCCTCGTGTAAAGAGGAGAAATGCGTACCATCACGTTTCCGACTTTGATAAAGGTCGGATTGTAGCCTACCGCGATTGCGGTTTATCGTATCGCGACATTGCTCCTCGCGTTGGTCGAGATCCAATGACTGTTACCAAAATATGGAATCGGTGGGTTCAGGAGGGTAATACGGAACGCCGTGCTGGATCCCAACTGCCTCGTATCACTAGCAGTCGAGATGACAGGCATCTTAGCCGCATGGCTGTAACGGATTTTGCAGCCACGTCTCGATCCCAGAGTCAACGGATAGGGACGTTTGCAAGACAACAACCATCTGCACGAACAGTTCGACGACGTTTGCACCAGCATGGACTATTGGCTCGGAGACCATGGCTGCGGTTACCCTTGACGCTGCATCACAGACAGGAGCGCCTGCGATGGTGTACTCAACGACGAACCTGGGTGCACGATTGGCAAAACATCATTTTTTCGGATGAATCCAGGTTCTGTTTACAGTATCGTGATGGTCGCCTCCGTGTTTGGCGACATCGCGGTGAACGCACATTGGAAGCGTGTATTCGTCTTCGCCATACTGGCGTATCACCCGGCTTGATGGTGTGGGGTGCCACTGGTTACACGTCTCGGTCACCTCTTGTTCGCACAGACGGCACTTTGAACAGTGGATGTTACATTCCAGATGTGTTACGACCCGTAGCTCTACCCTTCGTTCGATCCCTGAGAAACCGTACATTTCATCAGGATAATGCACGACCGCATGTTGCAGGTCCTGTACGGGCCTTTCTGGATACAGCAAATGTTCGACTGCTGCCCTGTCCAGCACATTCTCCACATCTCTCACCAATTGAAAACGTCTGGCCAATGGTGGCCGAGCAATTGGCTCGTCACAATACGCCAGTCACTACTTTTGATGAATTGTGGTATCGTGTTGAAGCTGTACACGCCATCCAAGCTCTGTTTGACTCAATGCCCAGAGTATTAAGGCCGTTATTACGGCCAGAGGTGGTTGTTCTTGGTACTGATTTCTCAGGATCTATGCACCCAAATTGCGTGAAAATGTAATCACATGTCAGTTGTAGTATAATATATTTGTCCAATGAATACCCGTTTATCATCTGCATTTCTTCTTGGTGTAGCAATTTTAATGGCCAGTAGTGTAAGTTAGATGCTAACAACAGCTTATCTGCTGTATCTAACGGCTTCTCTCTCGCAGCCTTCTTGACCTTTTTTCTGTCTTTTGTAACCATAGTTGCTATGATGATATCGTGATCACTAATCACCGTCTCTATACTGACCCCGTCGATAAGGCCCGGCGTGTCTCTAGTTACGAGGTGTAAGATATTTCCATTGTGCGTGGGCTGTCGAACTAGCAGCTCTAGACAATTTTCGGAAAAATTATTCAAAAGTACTTCGCAAGACTTTGTGTGGACCTCCTTCATTGAATCCATAGACGTCCCAGTCGCCTCCAACTAGCATTGTATGATCTGGGTATATATGCGCTACTGACAATAGACTTTCTTTGCATGACTGTAGAACTGTCACAGTGAAATCATGTTGCCGGTACAAATATCCAACAATGAACTTGGTTTCACCTAGACCTGTTAATACGCGACCAGATTCACACTCATCTTCATGCTCAATAGAGACATTATTTTTGTTAACTGCTATGAACACTTCCCCTCTTACGGCATGTAATCTGTCTTGCCGATAGAGGAGGGTTATTCGGAAAGTAAGGAACGATTGGTCGCGAAATGGAAACCACAGTGAAAATCCGATGAGTTTTTGCACAGATGTGTTGGGCAGTGTCTCTAGTATGCCCGTCTATCGCATTACGTCGTTCTTTTTAGTTGTGAGCAAACAGGGAGCACATAAAGATACCTAGAACGATAGTGTCTCCCGCGAAGTAAAAGGGCCTGGTGAGAAATTTCGCCTGAAGCTATGTAGCCAACATTACATAACTGTCGTGCGTTCTCTTCTTCAAGACAATCCTCAGCCGCATTCTGCAGGGGCAATGAAGATGCTCCTGCATCGTTTTCGATTGGAAATATTTGATTACCCACTATACAGCCCGTAATTGTCTCCCTCTGAGTTTCATCTCGGCTCACATGAAGGCAACATTTTGGCACAGACAACGAGCTGTAGGCCAGCGTAGAGAATTGGCGGAAAGCACTGGCGGCTGCCTTCTATAAAGAGGGTATTGGAAAGTTGGTACAACGCTACGACAAATGTCTAAGTCGGATCGGCGACTATGGAGATTAGTAGCTGGAAGTTGTAGCTAACTGTTGCAAATAAAACAGTTTTGATTTTCACTGTGGTTTCCATTTCGCGACCTATCGTTCCTTTCTTCCCGAATAGCCCGCGTAGTTCCCTGACTCGTTAAGTGTCTCAGTGCTTTCTACTTCGGGTTTCAGTAAGTTGTGGGTCTCAAGAATAATATGAGCACATGAACTTTCCAGGAGGGTAGGAAATTTGTTAACTTTGTTAAACTGCTTCGACAATTTATTGATAAAATTGTGACAGTCGAAGTGTTTTTACCCTACACGCCGTCTGACTTCCCTTGCTGCATATCGACTGGCGAGTACTCATCAGAGCAGCTCAGACTATCGCCTAGCCTAAAAAACCTCCATGTGCATTCCACAAGCACTCTGATACCCGAGTAGCTTTTCATACAGTGCGCACATTGGCTTCCTTTCCAGTCCTGAACGCTATCTTCTAAGGGGCTCCATAGGGCGCCTTATGTTGGAGCTCCTGGTAACTAGCAAACAACTGCCCACGTGTGCCTGCTCGGACCCTGCTGAAGGAATGGCCATCTGCTCCCTCACACGGACAATAGGCGAGGCCAGACAGCCAGAGTGAAGACACTCCGACTGGCCCTCCACCTCAAGCGACTCGAACACGCTACCACCACCCACACATCCTGCTGCGAGGGCGGATCCACCACATCTGGTACACTAGGAGGTGGCTCAGCAGCAGAGCCCGTGGACGAAACAAGCGGCACCTAAGATGTCCCATGCGACGCACCAGATTCTCCGCCATCACTACTGTACATCCCTAGGCAGCAGCCTGAAGGCGGCTGACGATAGCCAAAAGCGCATTCAGCCATTCAGCTGTTCGCAGACTGCAGTCAGCTCCTCCTGCGTCCGCACGCAGTATGCACACATCCTATCTTTTCTAGCAAGACTATCTGAAGAAGTAACCCGCAGAATATAAAAGTAGACAGAAACCTAAATATGAAACTTGCTAATCTCCTGCGTGTTACCAATGTTCTTCTGTTCAGAAGAATTGAAAACTGCGCTGCAGACTTCCTGAATTTACACTTAAAGTTTAAAATGCGAGATGAAACCTCTTAAACAGAAAAACGTGCAAGAAATTTAAGAAATATACTAGGAGGAAAACACAGGAAAAGTTGAATACGTAACTTGGTGCTCTGGAGATATGTATCAGTCGACAGCTGGGTCCTGGCAGACTGCATCTTAATTATAACCACCCGGTAGATGTGATGGTACGCCGTATAATGATCATAAAACCTGTCTTAAACGTATGTTACCTGAAAATTACCTAGCAGAGTGCAAACTATAAGAGGAAATCATCATATGCAAAGATTATGGGCATGTTCCAAACGAAACTGTCACATTCACCAGCTTAGAAGAGAACGATAATAAGATTTACACAGAGATATTTAGGTAATATGCCATCTGCAGGCTGCTCCTCTCAGCACCATCAGGCGTAAGCACTATGGAATACCAAATTTGACTCTCATATTAGCCTATTGATGCATCATCTTCCATGGCACGGCATAGACAGGATTTTTTTGGATTTCGTACTGCTTTAGCGACACAAAAACGACACAAGAAAAACAGGACAGAAGGATTCGTGGTAAAATTTAACGTCTAAAACTGCAAACCTGATGATTTTTCTGCTGTGGAGGGAAAGCAAGAGTACATGTAGGAATGTGATAGTTGTTAAACAATGAATTTGCGGAAATTGTTTAACGCAGGATAATACGTCTGTATTGGTAAACCCAGCAGCTCACAGATGCACTCAGCGGCAATCGTTATCTGTGTAATTAAAAATAGTTTAGAACCTTTTAAAGGTCGCCTGTATACTCAATGAGATCGCCACTTGGGAGTACACACTCCTCTCTAATGTGAGTGTGTTGGTGGTGCTGCCGCGTGGGCATACTTAAAACGTGGTGTGAGTGTTGTCTGGAGGAGGCAGGAAGTCAGGTGCGAGTTCCGTGTTGGCCAAAGAAATTCTTGACCGTTAACCAGAGTGACACATATAGGCAATTACTCGTTTATCAGTTTTACGTAGGACTTTATTCCAGCAGTTGCTAGCAACAAATGCTGCTGTGTTGTGATCCCCTGTTGTTACTACATTAGAATGAAGAGCTAGTTGTGTTGCACAGAACGATGTTTCCTGAATCGGTGCTGACAGTGTGGCAACAGATCGTTTTCTTCTACGTAATTTCCTTTCTGGAGTATTGGTGTGAACTGTGAAACATTCTAGTCTTTAGGACCTGTGTATTTTTAGCGATATTGTACACATAGTTATTTTTTGATGGTCCAAGAGTCCTGTTGCTAGAATAACATAATTATGTTCTTTTCTACCACCCAGAAAGACATGAACAATGGGTCTGAAAGAGGTCCTATTACGTAACTGGACGTTTGTTGGTTTAGGTTGAAAAATCTCATCGGTTAACAATTTTCTGGTTTGTAGTCCGATACACATACCTTCTCTCAACTTAACCTTACTTAGTTACTTCTTTTAAAGTTGAAAGCCTCGCCCGTTTGGAACGCACCTTTGCAGACTTTTTTAACAGGCCTGTATGAAGCAGAGGCAGTATGGCTTGAGCTGACACAGGCATTGTTCTGTTCTTAAGATTTTCCTTTCCGACAATATCCATTTGTCTCTTAGACCGTTCCTTGGCGTTATAGCGGTTTTCGCTGTATCGGCTGTCTCATAAACACAGAAGAAACAGTATTTTGTGAAACGAGCGTGTAACCATGTAAATAGTATAGTAAGTTTTGTATCACAGAAGACCAGCCACTTCTGTTCTTTATATCTAATGGCCTCCAGTAGCGTATGTTTCCTTCATATCCACTAAATGATCCAAAGGAATTGATGAAAGTTTATTGTCATTAGGCAAAAACACCGTTTTCTGCTACTGCGTCTAAAATCGTAAGCTAAGAGCATAACAAAAGTGAGTACAACGGATTAAGTAGGAAGCAGATGCCACAGGGTTCCTCTACTGCACAAACAAAGGTGGAAACTTACGGAATTGCTGTAACGAAGATGTCCGAAGACAGCTGACTACCTTAAGGCATTGAAAAGTTCATCTTACAATAAGAAAATGACATCACCGCCTCGAGACGTTCTGGCAAAGGATCTGGCAAATGAAACTCTCCTGGCGCCTAGCGACTAGTTTTAAAACTGACACTACGTAACGCAAAAAAAAAAAAAAAAAAAAAAAATGCTAGAGTAGATTCATTGGTACACTTTTTATGTTATGAATATACAAATAAATAGAACAACAAAATAGACTGAAACTGTTGTAACACATTATGGTACACAATTTTACATATCTCGAAAATCTTATGTGATACCACTTTTCTAAAGGTACATTTTTATTCTACAACCAAAAATACATAGTAATTTATAACATAGCCAGATCTTAGTCCAGGTCTTAAAAGCTCAAGGGATTCGACCGCCCGCCGTGTCATCTACGAACGTCGTTCAATAAGTGATGCCCACAACTTTTTAAAAAACCAATTAATATACATTGACAAATGTTCTTGTTGGTGCTTCACATTTGATGTTTGTTCTGTGCGCCGGTGAAGTTTCGAACCGTTCCGGCAGATGGCAGAGCCGTAGTACAGCGTCAAAATGGCGTCTACATACGACTCCCGTTAAAAACAGCGTGCTGTTATTGATTTCTTGCGTGCAGAAAAAGAAACCGTGGAGAACATCCATAAACGTTTGTGTGCAGTGTATGGTGATGCTGCAGTTGATAGGAGTACAGTTGGGCGACGGGTAAAGAAAGTTACAGCCTCGGGAAATGTAGAAACAGAGTTTCATGATCAGCCACGCTCGGGACGTCCTGTCACAGCCACTGCTCCAGACATGCTGAATCGTGCGGATACCATTATTCATACCGACCGGCGCATCACAAATCGACAAGTGGCTGTACAGTTGTCGGTCACAATTGGAAGTGCGTCTGCAATGATCGAGACTCTCGGATATTCAAAGAGGTGCTCACGATGGGTTCCACGAGTGCACATCCACAAGATTCAAAGAAAGGCCATTTAATCTGAATTGTTGGAACTTAAAGATTCTCTACGGGGAACACACTTCGAAGATGACGAGAGTGTCAGCCATGCAGTGAAAACATGTCTACGCCTACAGATCAAGAGCTTTTACCAGCAGTTAATACATGCTCTTCCACAACGTTGACGTACGGCCATAGAACGCAATGGAGACTACGTAGAAAAATAGGACATGGACAAGACTTCTTGATGTATATTGTCACCAAATTCTGATTGTCATGAACCATGGACCTTTCCGTTGGTGGGTAAGCTTGCGTGCCTCAACGATACAGATAGCCGTACCGTAGGTGCAACCACAACGGAGGGGTATCTGTTGAGAGGCCAGACAAACATGTGGTTCCTGAAGAGGGACAGCAACCTTTACAGTAGTTGCAGGGGCTACAGTCTGGATGATTGACTGATCTGGCCTTGTAACACTAACCAAAACGGCCTTGCTGTGCTGGTACTGCGAACGGCTGAAAGCAAGGGGAAACTACAGCCGTAATTTTTCCCGAGGGCATGCAGCTTTACTGTATGGTTAACTGATGATGGCGTCCTCTTGGGTAAAATATTCCGGAGGTAAAATAGTCCCACATTCGGATCTCCGGGCGGGGACTACTCAGGAGGGCGTTGTTATCAGGAGAAAGAAAACTGGCGTTCTACGGATCGGAGCGTGGAATGTCAGATCCCTTAATCGTGCACGTAGGTTAGAAATTTTAACATCGAGTATAGATTTAAGTGTCAGGAAGTCTTTTCTGAAAGTATTTGTATGGAGTGTAGCCATGTATGGAAGTGTAACGTGGACGATAAATAGTTCAGACAAAAAGAGAATAGAAGCTTTCGAAATGTGGTGCTAGAGAGGAATGCTGAAGATTAGATTAGTAGATCACATGACTAATGAGGAGGTATTGAACAGAATTGGGGAGAAGAGAAATTTGTGGCACAACTTGACTAGAAGAAGGGGTCGGTTGGTAGGACACATTCTGAGGCATCAAGGGATCACCAATTTAGTATTGGAGGACAGCGTGGAGGGTAAAAATCGTAGAGAGAGACCAAGAGATGAATACACTAAATAGATTCAGCAGGATGTAGGTTGCAGTAGGTACTGGGAGATGAAGAGGCTTGCACAGGATAGAGTAGCATGGAGAGCTGCATCAAACCAGTCTCAGGACTGAAGACCACAGCTGGCCCGAGTGGCCGAGCGGTTCTAGGCGCTACAGTCTGGAACCGCACGACCGCTACGGTCGCAGATTCGAATCCTGCCTCGAGCATGGATGTGTGTGATGTCTTAGGTTAGTTAGGTTTAAGTAGATCTAAGTTAAGTCCCATAGTGCTCAGAGCCATTTTTGAAGACCACAACAACAACAATAAATGTGTTCTGAGAAAAAAATGTGGGGTGTTGCTTATTGAACGACCCTCGTACATTGCGGTGTGATGCGGATTCGGTATGGAGTCGCTGCCCATCACGAGGCTGAGTGCACAACGTACCACTTCTCCCACCATGGAAAAATCCTTTCTAGCAGCAGAAATCGATCCGGGTCCTCCGCACAACAGCCGCCTACTCAGCTACTGAAGCGGAATCCTGTCGGATCCAAAATAATGTCTTGACCAGTGTAGCCATTGTTCTCTACTGGCTTCTCTCGTAATACGAGGCAAAAAAGCCAACTGCTTTTGCTGTGGTGAAATCGCTACCAGACGTTGAATTTTGCAAGCGGTGTGACGCTTCGCCACTCGCGAAAACAACTCCGTGGACCCCTCTCCTACCAGTCCCCATCGCTAATATTCCTTGAAGCGTAACTCTGCAGCAATCTTGCACACTTTCAGTATATCCGCTTGGGAACAATTTCGCTAGTTTAGTTATTTATAAATATGTAAGGAATGTTGACGTCGACAAACCTAGACCTCGGTCTATGCTACAGTTAACTATGTTAACACTGCCATTCATTTCACTACCATATTCGAGCCGTCTTACCATACAGTAGTAATATCTGTGGAGTGTTAACATCTACGCTTCATGACGGAGGACAAACAGCCGAGTTTCTATCATTAAGCGCTATGCCAATGGAGCGCACAGTTACAGTTTCTCTCACTTATACCTCAAATCAAGCACTGGTTTAACAACGTAAGCACTTATATTACTGTTACACATGTATTAGTACAGTTAACCTAATTTCTCCGAAATTCCAGACATTAATGGGATGGTTATGGATTGTATATTTGTCTAGGCGCAACGGACAGCCGGCCGGAGTGGCCGAGCGGTTCTAGGAGCTTCAGTCTGGAACCGCGCGACCACTACTGTCGCAGGTTCGAATCCGGCCTCGGGAATGGATGTGGGTGATGTCCTTAGGTTAGTTAGATTTAAGTAGTTCTAAGTTCTAGGGCACTGATGACCTCTGAAGTTAAGGCCCTATAGCGCTCAGAGCCTTTTTTTTTTTTTTTTTTGCATCGAAGAAACAGTTTGCAACACTGTATTGAGAGCTCTATATTTTTATAAGCGACGGAATTTAACATTTCCAGAGAGTACTTGTGTTTGTTGCGCTGCGAGGCATTTAATTCACTGAATCCAGAAGAATATTTTAGACAAAATAAGAGTTGATGTTCTATGACTTAATCGAGTACAGATACCGAAACAATATCGAGGGAAGAAGCCTAATACATAACAAAACGTCAGTCGAAGAGAAAACTCCTGTAATGAGTTGAATATCAACACTTTATCGTCTCAATATGTTCGTTGTTCATCTAAGGACCAGAGTATTTTGACGCGATGAATATTCGATGTGTCCTAGGAGGAACGGTCAGTATTCAGCGATATGAGAGGAACGATCATTCGAAGAAAAATTCAACTAAACACAGACTCCAAGATGCACAGCTTAAGAGCTATGAGTAGTTCTTCATCTTCGATACTGTGGAAAAAAAATCTCTTCTACTGCAAGCTTTTTGTTTCCATATTTTGAGAGGTGATGGGCTCTTAAGTGGATACCTTAAAACCTGTGGGCACTTGTTCATTTCGCTACTGTGAGGCATATCTCCTCTACTGAACAAGTGCTCACGGCTCTTAAGCTATACACTTTAGACCCCATGTTTCATTTATATTTTTTCTCCTTTGGGTTCATAGTACCTCCTGCGAAAATATGGAACTCAAAGAGCTTGCAGTAGAAGAGATTTGTTTCGCAGTATCCTGTGCTCATTGCCCGTAAGGCATCGTTTCTGTCATAACCCTGAGTGTTGGCAACTCCTCATGTATAATCTACATCTACATCTACATGGATACTCTGCAAATCACATTTAAGTCCCGGGCAGAGGGTTCATCGAACCACATTCACAATTCTCTATTATTCCAATCTCGTATAGCGCGCGGAAAGAATGAACATCTATATCTTTCCATACGAGCTCTGATTTCCCTTATTTTATCGTGTTGATCGTTCTGCCCTATGTAGGTCGGTGTCAACAAATTATTTTCGCATTCGGAGGAGAAAGTTGGTGATTGGAATTTCGTGAGAAGATTCTGTCGCAACGAAAAACGCCTTCCTTTTAATGATTACCAGCGCAAATCCTGTATCATTTCTGTGACACTCTCTCCCATATTTCGCGACAATACAAAACGTGCTGCCTTTCTTTGAACTTTTTCGATGTACACCGTCAGTCCTACCTGGTAAGGACCCAACACCGCGCAGTAGTATTCTAAAAGGGGACGGACAAGCGTAGTGTAGGCTGTCTCCTTAGTAGGTCTGTTACATTTTCTGAGTGTCCTGCCAATAAAACGCAGTCTTTGGTTAGCCTTCCCCACAACATTTTCAATATGTTCTTTCCAACTCAAGTTGTTCGTAATTGTAATACCCAGGTATTCAGTTGAATTTACGACTTTAAGTTCCTTGTAGCACTCACGTGGATGACCTCACACTTTTCGTTATTTAGGGTCAACTGCCAATTTTCGCGCCATTCAGATATTTTTTATAAAACGTTTTACAGTTTGTTTTGATCTTTTGATGACTTTATTAGTCGATAACGACAGCGTCATCTGCAAACAACCTAAGACGGCTGCTCAGATTGTATCCCAAATCGTTTATATAGGTAAGGAACAGCAAAGGGCCTATAACACTACCTTGGGGAACGCCTGAAATCACTTCTGTTTTACTCGAGGACCTTCCGTCAATTACTACGAACTGTGACCTCTCTGATAGGAAATCGCAAATCCAGTCACTTACCTGAGATGATATTTCATAAGCACGCAATTTTACTACGAGCCGCTTGTATGGTACAGTGTCAAAAGCTTTCCGAAAATCCAGGAATACGGAATCGATCTGAAATCCCTTGTCAACAGCACTCAGTACTTCATGTGAATAAAGAACTAGTTGTGTTTCACAGGAACGATGTTTTCTAAACCCATGTTGACTGTGTGTCAATAGACCGTTTCCTTCGAGGTAATTCATAATGACGCTTACATAATTCGTAATGCACTGCCTAGCACGAAAAGTGAAACACCCAGAAGAGGAGGAGGAAACGAACTGGAACGTCACGGGTAGAGACGGTGTGTGATGTTATTTCAATGATTACATCATCGAGCAAAATTTACAAAGAACTTAGCAGCCTGAGCCCTCATATCAGTCTGCCGTAGCACCTCCTGTGGCATGGGTGCATTCACTCAGTCAGATGGGATGAGTGTCATAAAGCTCTTGTATCCTCTTCTGAGGCAAGCTGTTCAACAAATGTTGTAACTTAGTAGGATACAAGTGCTGGTTATGGAGAAAAATTCAAGGTCACTATGTTACCTGATATGCCGTCCACACCTCTGGGGCAACTGCGTGTGATTCATTCAAGGTCAGGATGTAGCCTGATACGTACGACACGCCCTCCTATGCCCACGGGGCAATTTTGTGACACAAAAATGGTGGGAAAATGAAGGTAACCAATCAAGTATGAGTGTTTGTAAGGTGCCTATAATTACGTTCCTTACAAGCACTCATCTACACTACTGGCCATTAAAATTGCAACACCAAGAAGAAATGCAGATGATAAACGGGTATTCATTGGACAAATATATCATATTAGAACTGACATGTGATAACACTTTCACGCAATTTGGGTGCATAGATCTTGAGAAATCAATACCCAGAACAACCACCTATGGCCGTAATAACGGCCTTGATAGCCTGGGCATTGAGTCAAACAGAGCTTGGATGGCGTGTACAGGTACAGCTGCCCATGCAACTTCAACACGATACCACAATTCATCAAGAGTAGTGATTGGCGTATTGTGACGAGCCAGTTGCTCGGCCACCTTTGACCAGACGTTTTCAATTGGTGAGAGATCTGGAGAACGTGGTGGCCAGGGCAGCAGTCGAACATTTTCTGTATCCAGAAAGGCCCGTACAGGACCTGCAACATGCGGTCGTGCATTATCCTGCTGAAATGTAGGGTTCCGCAGGTATCGAATAAAGGGTAGAGTCATGGGTCGTAACACATTTGAAATGTAACGTCCACTGTTCAAAGTGCCGTCAATGTGAACAAGAGGTGACCGAGACGTGTAACCAATGGCATCCCATACCATCACGCCGGCTGATACGCCAGTATGGCGATGACGAATACACGCTTCCAATGTGCGTTCACCGCGATGTCGCCAAACACTGAGGCGACCATCTTGATGCTGTAAACAGAACCTGGATTCATCCGAAAAAATGACGTTTTGCCATTCGTGCACCCAGGTTCGTCGTTGAGTACACCATCGCAAGTGCTCCTGTCTGTGATGCAGCGTCAAGGGTAACCGCAGCCAAGGTCTCCGAGATGATAGTCCATGCTGCTGCAAACGTCGTCGAACTGTTCGTGCAGATGGTTGTTGTCTTGCAAACGTCCCCATCTGTTGACTCAGGGATCGAGACGTGGCTGCACGATCTGTTACAGCCATGCGGATAAGATGCCTGTCATCTCGACTGCTAGTGATTCGAGGCCGTTGGGATCCAGCACGGCGTTCCGTATTACCCTTCTGAATCCACCGATTCCATATTCTGCTAACAGTCATTGGATCTCCACCAACGCGAGCAGCAATGTCGCGATACGATAAACCGCAATCGCGATAGGCTACAATCCGACCTTTATCAAAGTCGGAAACGCGATGGTACGTATTTCTCCTCCTTTCACGAGGCATCACAACAACGTAACACCAGGCAACGCCGGTCAACTGCTGTTTGTGTATGAGAAATCGGTTGGAAACTTTCCTCATGTCAGCACGTTATAGGTGTCGCCACCGGCGCCAACCTTGTGTGAATGCTCTGAAAAGCTAATCATTTGCGTATCACACCATCTTCTTCCTGTCGGTTAAATTTCGCCCCTGTAGTACGTCATCTTCGTGGTGTAGCAATTTTAATGGCCACTGGTGTACTTTGCCGTGATTTACAACCGGAATTAGGTACCATTTGATAGATTGTACATCGTACATATGAATATTTAAAGAAGGCTGAAGTTTTCACATACACTTTGTAAATAATTGTTAACGCTTATCGCATGAAAGGTGACCGAGTGTCTTTATTATCAAAACGGCGTAATGAATGATTGCCTATTCTAGTAGAGGTTGGAATGCCAGTGGAAATGAAACGGCAGGCGTAACTCAACCCCCGGGTGGAAAAGCCCGCACAGGTGTGTTGGCCCTGTTTCACACAGGAAGTGCCAAGACGGGAGGAGGTCTGGGCACCTGTGCGCGGAAGCACAATACAGCGATGGCCGATGGTATTGTAGCGGGGACCGGAAGAATAACTGGATAATACTTGGGAAACACTGAAAATCTTGGACGCAGCAGAGACGAACGAGGAAGCATTACCTCGTCAATCGCAGGCTGGGTTATTCCAAGGATTTTTACTCTGAGAAGCGTACCATTGTATGAGTATAGGTATTTTCCTCACAAACTTTCCGCGCTGGGCGACAAAAACTAAAATATGGTTGGTTGGCGTTCAGAAGAATCTGTAGAGAGGGAGAATATTCCGTGGTTTCGAGGATATGATTCGCCTTCTGAGTTACAATGGAGGGGAGCTAAGTTTTACTGGGAAGCCAGCAGTGGTGAGAAGAAGTCTTCCGTTTTGAGCGCCCGGGTTTGACGGTCGCTCAGTATCAGCTTTTTTTGGTACTGACGGACTTGCTGTCTTTGCTCTCAGGAGATTTTATAGTTAGAACGGGTACGCACTGTACTGTCGCGAACCTATATACGATTCTGGACTTCGCCTCCGGCTAGGGAGTCGTCGTTGGGTACGCAGCGTTCAGTGATTGAGAGCACTTCCTCTGTCTACATTCACGAAGAGACGTTATCTGAATTCCGTCCTTGTAGCTGTTAGTTCGCGTTTCTTGTCTGTAGAACACAGAGGGGAGAAGACAGTATTATAATAGTCAGAGGACCACCTTCTGCCGTCCTAGTGTTTGAAAGAGTTTTTTTGTGGGTGGGCTCCTTCCATCGTCGCAGACGTGTACGAGAACCATCACTCCGACGCACCGGCCGCAATACATACCGTGATATTGCTAATTGCTTTGGCTTATTAGGGCTATAAAGCTAAACAGCTATGATCACGTAAATTTTATTTTCAAATGGTTCAAATGGCTCTGAGCACTATAGGACTTAACATCTGTGGTCATCAGTCCCCTAGAACTTAGAACTACTTAAACCTAACTAACCTAAGGACATCACCCACATCCATGCCCGAGGCAGGATTCGAACCTGCGACCTTAGCAGTTGCGCGGTTCCAGGCTGCGCGCCTAGAACCGCTAGACCACCGCGGCCGACTAAATTTTATTTCCACTGAGGTTGCACGCCTCTGTAAATCATCTTTGAAAGTAGTGTCTTCTAGCGTTTGGTACGTGGGTGATGTCGGCCATCTCACGTTATTTATATTAGATCGCGTAGCCATAAAAAGGGGCAGATTTGGGCAATTGATCAATCATATTAGTTAGGAAATCCATTTGTATCTCTTCATGTCCATTGCACATTGATGTATAAACATTTGTAATTGTATGAAGGGGTATTAATCTACAATAAATATATAAGCAGAAATAACATTTATCATTTAGTAGTTATTAGTTCCCTTAATCATTCATTTATGTCTATGTTATAATTTATATGTTAGAGAGCAAGAATGAGGAGATAATATCACCATTAAGAGATCGTAAGATTTGCTTCTGGGGGCAGTCAAACAGGGCCAAATCTTCATTTTCGCGTTGAGTATTTGCCGTTGCGCACATTAATTTTACACCCGCGTAGAGTAGCATCTTGGAAGTTCCGGCCCAGACAGTGATCCACGGCAAGGTCACCCTCCACCTCTTCCCCTACCACCCCTTGGTCAATAAGAAGACATTAAAGTGGCGGGATATCTACATCTGCATCTACATCTACATACATACTCTGCAATCCACCATACGGTGCGTGATGGAGGGTACCTCGTACCACAACTAGCATCTTCTCTCCCTGTTCCAGTCCCAAACAGAACGAGGGAAAAATGACTGCCTATATGCCTCTGTACAAGCCCTAATCTCTCTTACTTTATCTTTGTGGTCTTTCCGCGAAATATAAGTTGGTGGCAGTAAAATTGTACTGCAGTCAGCCTCAAATGCTGGTTCTCTAAATTTCCTCAGTAGCGATTCACGAAAAGAACGCCTCCTTTCCTCTAGAGACTCTCACCCGAGTTCCTGAAGCATTTCCGTAACACTCGCGTGATGATCAAACCTACCAGTAACAAATCTAGCAGCCCGCCTCTGAATTTCTTCTATGTCCTCCCTCAATCCGACCTGATAGGAATCCCAAACGCTCGAGCAGTACTCAAGAATAGGTCGTATTAGTGTTTTATAAGCAGTCTCCTTTACAGATGAACCACATCTTCCCAAAATTTTACCAATGAACCGAAGACGACTATCCGCCTTCCCCACAACTGCCATTGCATGCTTGTCCCACTTTATATCGCTCCGCAGTGTTACGCCCAAATATTTAATGGACGTGACTGTCTCAAGCGCTACACTACTAATCGAGTATTCAAACATTACATGATTCTTTTTCCTATTCATCTGCATTAATTTACATTTATCTATATTTAGAGTTAGCTGCCATTGTTTACACCAATCACAAATCCTGTCCAAGTCATCTTGTATCCTCCTACAGTCACTCAACGACGACACCTTCACGTACACCACAGCATCATCAGCAAACAGCCGCACATTGCTATCCACCATATCCAAAAGATCATTTATGTAGATAGAAAACAACAGCGGACCTACCACACTTCCCTGGGGCACTCCAGATGATACCCTCACCTCCGATGAACACTCACACCTCCCCCTTCCCCCTCGGCCCTTTTATATCACGCTGTTTTTGTCAGTTCCGTCAGTTTAGGTCTGTCCACCATAGTGAAAGTATTGTGAAGCGCCAGCAGCAGGGATCAGCAACCGCCTCCGGACATAATAAACAGAAACAGAAGACTGTCACATTCGAAAGAAAGTACTAGTCCATCCACCTCTATGCCCGGCATATTCAGCCCTGCAGCAACGGGATGACTACGGAGATGACGTATGTCACATGACACGTTACAATAAAGGTCGTGCAACACGACTTTTGTGGTTGTGACACTGTGTCGATGCGACAAGCTACAAGAGAGGACGAATCAGATTTCTGCCTCAGTTGCAATTATGAACTCTCTTCTCAAGAGGACGTTATGTGGATTACCAATATTTAAAGCTCAGTAAACTGAAAAAGAAAACGAAGTAATGGGTGCACCCGTGCAATGGTATAAATATCATTGTTAGGCGGTGGTTTTTCGTGAGCTGTCTCAGCATGAACAGAAATTCCCCGAAGCCTATCAAATGAGTCCAGAAGGTTTCCAATATCAGCCAATCTTACAAATCAAGACACAGTTACTATTTCGCTTGCTGAGAAGCTACTGATTGCAATAAGGTTAGCTGATGAAACTATGAGTGAAATTAAAAATGTCATTAGAAAAAGATTATTTTCAGTAGGGACACCTAATACAGTCCTTTATTCAGTGTGTTACATATATAAGTAATGCCTCCAAATTAATAAAGCTACCATAGTATTTTGGTTTTTAACTATTATGGAGAGCATATTTTACACTCAGTCTCATATAACAGAAATATAAATATCACAAATTGTGTATTGAAACTCAGAACATATACATTTTCAAGCAATAAATCGTTTTTGCCATCTATCTTGCCTGATGAATAGTCCATGGCATACAAAATCGCTTCAACAAGAGAGATCTCTCCTAATTCTGAAAATTCAGTACACCCGTAACTCTCCGTGGTAGTGGCCGTCAAACTTTCTTGCTCAAGAGCCAAAAGTTGGGCGACACCTCGAGCTGCATATGCATCGAACTTACTATTAATCGATAAGCTATATAAATTAGTATGTTATAAGCCCCAAAAAGACCATGGTAAGGGTACAATAAGCCGGCCGCCGGCCTACAAATACTAGTCGTTAAAAGGCGACACCAGTTGAAACAGTGTCAATTGTTCTCTCTATATATATATACTCGCCAGGGTAGCCGAGAGCACTAATGCATTGCTTCCTGGACTCGGGTAGATGCGCCGGCCCCAGATCGAATCCGGACGGTGGATTAACGCCGAGGGCCAGTAGGCCGGCCAGCCTGGATGCAGCTTTTAGGCGGTTTTCCACATCCCACTAGGTGAATACCAAACTGATCACCACGTTCCGCCTCATTTGAAAAACGTTCGCACTATTCCCTGGCTTACATTAGATTCAGACAGCTGGGTACACTAATTCTGTCCCGGGGGGTTCTGTAACTAACACTGCCAAATCAACAGTAATACGGCCGACCCCGCGTGACGCGGGACAATGGCCCCTAGAAAGGAAGAAATATTTATGCATTTAAATATAAGTGCAGTTACTGTTATTAATCAATTAATCATATATATATATATATATATATATATATATATATATATATATATATATATATATATATACAGGGTGTCCCAGCTATCTTGTCCACCCAAAATATCTCTGGAACAATAACAGCTATTGGAAAACGACTTTCACCGGTATCAATGTAGGGCTGGGGCCCATGAAGGTACATATTTGGAAACATTCTAAAACGAAAGCATATGTGTTTTTTAACACAAACTTATGTTTTTTTAAATGGACCTCCTATATTTTTTCTTCAGCAATCCGTAGCATGACAAAGCACATACACAGTGGCGTTGATTGCATCGCAATATTCCCATTACATCCCGAGATATTGAGACGCGAAGTTGACGTTTGAAACACCTGACATGCGCTGCTAGCGCACGTCCTGAGGCTCAGGCGTGAACCCCATGCTGCCCGTAATCGCAGCAGACCGTATTATTCGTTTCGGACCTCTTGATAAGTATGGAGGTGTGATTACGCATGTCAATCACATCGCGATTACGGGCAGCATGGGGTTCACGCCTGAGCCTCAGGACGTGCGCTAGCAGCGCATGTCGGGTGTTTCAAGCGTCAACCTCGGGTCTCAATATCTCGGGATGTAAAGGGAATATTGCGATGCAATCAACGCCACTGGTTATGTGCTTTGTCATGCTACGGATTGCTGAAGAAAAAATATATGAGGTCCATTTAAAAAAAACATAAGTTTGTGTTAAAAAACACATATGCTTTCGCTTTAGAATGTTTCCAAATACGTGCCTTCATGGACCCCAGCCCTACATTGATACCGGTGAAAGTCGTTTTCCAATAGCTGTTATTGTTCCAGAGATATTTTGGGTGGACAAGATAGCTGGGACACCCTGTATATATATATGTATATATGTGTGTGTGTGTGTGTGTGTGTTTGCAATGATTGACTTGAAAATTTCAATGCGAATGCACAGCAGGGTCCGTACCTTTTGTGGGAGTAGAGGACTCGCTGCAAACAAGTATGTGAATGAACGTTGGAAGCTACTAGTATCTAATAAGTTGATAATTCAGGTCTTAGTTTTCTTAACAATGAACGATGATTAAACGTGTGGTACCTGAAAGAAAAATCCGAATATTTTGGTCCGTAAAAATATTTCAAACTATGATAATCTGCTGCAGGTCGCAGCTCTCAATTCGAGGTATTATAAGGCATTTTTCACTTTGGAATACTAGGCAGCCGTTTCGAATATGCCATCGCAACATATTATATTAAAATCAAGACTCAGCAATAAGATAACAAGCATTGTAAAATCTAAGAAATAGGTGCGTCTCTCCCTTCTTTTTCAATAAAGGAAAATGGGAAATGGGGGCATCTGAGTTGTGCACCTGAAAACAAGTGAAATGCATTTGCGTTTATTCTTCAGGTATCGAATGCAAATTGTTAATATTTCCGCAAGATGCTCTGCATGCAGTATAGTGTAGCGGTTATCGTCGCCAGCTAAAGAAGAGTATATTCCTCGATACGAAAGCGATGTTGGGGATGGTCGCAAGTGAGAAATACGTGCAGTCGACACGAACATGTATTGCAAGAGTAATTATCCTTGACAACAGGGCAATTTGAACTTGTCGTCTTAACATTACGTAGTCATAATGTAATTCTCGGATGGGGACGACTAGCAGGCATTACAAGCAGTCATAGACGGTGGGAGACCAGAGCCCCAGATTGATGAAGTTGTTCCAAACAAATATCGCTCTGGTCAGTTGTTTGCCATTGAAGACTTTGTTATCGATGTGACACATTCCAGTCGTCCGTCTGGGTGCACAGTTAAACTGTGAAGCTCTTGTCGACTGAAGAAAGCTACTCAGACCAACAACACACGTCTACATGGAAACAACGATCATAAGCTTTGCAAGTGGTGAAGGGGAATTTTAAATCACTAATTGTCATGAGCAGCCACAACTTATCCGTAAAGGTATGTGTGGAGGAACAGCTGAACAAGTCCAAGATGAACAGCTTAGTGCATTGACGAAGAATTGTGCTCCTCTAACACTACAGACAATGCACTGCAGGAAACTACTACCAAACTGTCAACACAACGTCGTCTTTGGTTCAAATGGCTCTGAGCACTATGGGACTTAACAGCTGTGGTCATCAGTCCCCTAGAACTTAGAACTACTTAAACCTAACTAACCTAAGGACACCACACACATCCATGCCCGAGGCAGGATTCGAACCTGCGACCGTAGCAGTCGCGCAGTTCCGGACTGAGCGCCTTAACCGCGAGACTACCGCGGCCGGCCAACGTCGTCTTTACGCGCTGGTCAACAGCATGTACGAATTTTGCAAGATGCATTACATTGTGCTGTGATAATAATATTTATTCTGCTACCGGTTTCGGTCTTGAACCATCTTCAACCACAGCTACCGTTGAAGATGGTTTAATACCGAAACCGGTATTATTATCACAGACAGCACAACGTAATGCATTTTATAAAACTGTCAATAGGATCCGTCCTGATAGAGGAATAACGTCGGCAAGTGTTAGCTATTCTACACCAGTTGTCGTATGCTTTCAAATCTAGAGCAAACAGATCAAGAGGCCCATGATATAATATGCGGAACATCCCACAATTAGCCAGCGTTCGTATAGGGTATTGGTAGCTGCACGACAAATAATCCAGGTCAAACTTCTAGGCAGATTAAAACTGTGTGCCGAACCGAGACTCGAACTCGGGACCTTTGCCTTTCGCGGGCTAGTGCTCTATCAACTTTTTTTCTTTTTTATAATCTCATTTTGTTCGTTTTTGTTCGTTGCGTCTGCTCGGGGCCGACGTCGCAAGACACCCGGTTCAGTTAGTCGTTGATCCATTAACCCAGTTTTTTTTATTGCAGAGGGCAGTTAACCGACCGACCGAACACGCTGAGTTACCGTGCCGGCGTACCAACTGAGCTACCCAAGCACGACTCACTCCCCGTCCTCACACCTTTACTTCCGCCAGTACCTTGTCTCCTACCTTCCAAACTTGTGGCTAAGCCATTTCTCCGCAATATCCTTTCTTTCAGGAGTGCTAGTTCTGCAAGGTTCGCAGGAGAGCTTCTGTAAAGTTTGGAATGTAGGAGACGAGGTACTAGCGGAAGTAAAGCTGTGAGAAGGGAGCGTGAGTCGTGCTTGGGTAGCTCAGTTGGTAGAGCACTTGCTCGCGAAAGGCAAAGGTCCCGAGTTCGAGTCTCGGTCCGGCACACAGTTTCATATCCGCGCACACTCCGCTGCAGAGTGAAAATCTCATTTTGAATCCAGGTGAAAGTGAAGAAGATGTTGCAAGATGACATCATTGAACCTTCAGAGAATCCTTGGTCCTCTCCTGTGGTCCTTGTCACGAAGAAGTACAACATATGGCGTTTTGTGTTGACTACCGACGATTGAACAAAATAAATAAAAAAGATGTCTATTCGTTGATGGTCACTGATGACATCCTAGATTGGTTGAAAGCGGCAAAATACTTCATGACTATGGACATGCAGACTGACTACGGGAAAATCGAGGTGAAGAAGACTAACCAGGAGAAGACTGCCTTCATAACTCTTGAGGGCCTCTATGAGTTCAAAGTTAAGCCGTTTGATTTACGTAACACTCCAGCCAGCTTGGAGTGTATAATTAACAACCTACTTCGACACATTAAACGAGTGATGTGTTATTGCTACCTGAATGATTCTGGCGTTTCTTCAAGGACAGTTGAAGAACATATAAGCTGCCTGACAATAGTTTTGAAGTGTTTTCAGTCTGCAGGTCTCCACCTGAATTCGAAAAAGTGCCTCTTCCTCAATAAAGAAATCAAAATCCTCGTTAATGGCGAGGCAGACCGTCCTGATCCAGATAAAACAAGGGTAGTCACAGATTTTCCGACTTTATAGCACATTCACAATTGAGAAGTTTCGTCAGAATGTACTTGTACTATCAGCGATTAATAAGGCACTTTAGAATGAGATTTTCACTCTGTAGCGGAGTGTGCGCTGATATGAAACTTCCTGGCAGATTAAAACTGTGTGCCCGACCGAGACTCGAACTCGGGACCTTTGCCTTTCGCGGGCAAGTGCTCTACCATCTGAGCTACCGAAGCACAACTCACGGACGGTACTCACAGCTTTACTTCTGCCAGTATCTCGTCTCCTACCTTCCAAACTTTACAGAAGTTCTCCCGCGAACCTTGCAGAACCTTTTGAAGGTAGGAGACGAGATACTGGCAGAAGTAAAGCTGTGAGTACCAGGTGTGAGTCGTGCTTCGGTAGCTCAGATGGTAGAGCACTTGCCCGCGAAAGGCAAAGGTCCCGAGTTCGAGTCTCGGTCGGGCACACAGTTTTAATCTGCCAGGAAGTTTCATATCAGCGCACACTCCGCTGCAGAGTGAAAATCTCATTCTGGAAACACCCACCAGGCTGTGGCTAAGCCATGTCTCTGCTGTATCCTTTCTTTCAGGAGTGCTAGTTCTGCAAGGTTCGCGGGAGGACTTCTGTAAAGTTTGGAAGGTAGGAGACGGGATACTGGCAGAAGTAAAGCTGTGAGTACCGGGCGTGAGTCGTGCTTCGGTAGCTCAGATGGTAGAGCACTTGCCCGCGAACGGCAAAGGTCCCTAGTTCGAGTCTCGGTCGGGCACACAGTTTTAATCTGCCAGGAAGTTTCAATAAGGAACTTTCCTTGGAAGAGCTATTGCGAGAAACACCAAATTTTCGTGGACCGACGTGCAAAAATGATCTTTCCTTCTCCTCTAGCTGACGTTATCATCTGCTCCAGTCCTAGTATTGTACAACGAGAATGCCGAGACAGAACTTCACACGAACGTTAGTGGTTATGGGATAGGTGCGATTCTTGCGCAGATTCCGCAACTTGCTGTAAAGGTGATAGCTTATGTTTCGAGAGTACTCTTCAAGTTCAATAATAACTACTCTGAAACTGAGATAGAGTGCCTTGCAGTTGTTTGGGCCATCTACAAGTTCCGACAATGCGAATTTGGCAAAACATTCACTTTTGTGATGACTACCATTCTCTATGCTGGGTGAATTACCCTAAGGACAAGCTTTGTCGACTGGCGGGATGGACACTGAGGCTTCAGGATTCCAAGGTTCCTTGTAGAATATGTAATTCTGAAGCATGAACCAGTCTGCATGATAATCATTGATCTTGGAAAAGATATTCAGTCGAGACTAGTATCAGAGGCAATTTCATGTAGCGACATCGTCAACAGAGTGGGAACTGCCTGTCACCCTCAGATAATGGCCTCACAGAAAACTTTAATCAGACGTTGGAATGTGTGGTCTCGACGTACGTTGATGTCTACCAGAGAGAATGGGATACAATACTACCTGTCGTGACATGTACACTACTGGCCATTAAAGTTTCTACACCACGAAGATGACGTCCTACAGATTCGAAATTTAACCGACAGGAAGAAGATGCTGTTATATGCAAATGATTAGCTTTTCAGAGCATTCACACAAGGCTGGCGCTGGTGGAGACACCTACAACGTGCTGACATGAGGAAAGTTTCCAACCGATTTCTCATATACAAACAGCAGTTCACCGGCGTTGCCTGGTGAAACGTTGTTGTGATGCCTCGTGTAAGGAGGAGAAATGCGTACCATCACGTTTCCGACTTTGATAAAGGTCAGATTGTAGCCTATCGCGATTGCAGTTCATCGTATCGCGATATTGCTGCTCGCGTTGGTCGAGATCCAATGACTGTTAGCAGAATATGGAATCGGTGGGTTCAGGAGGGTAATAAAGAACGCCGTGCTGGATCCCAAACGGCCTCAAATCACTAGCAGTCGAGATGACAGGCATCTTATCCGCATGGCTGTAACAGATCGTGCAGCCACGTCTCGATCCCTGAGTCAACAGATGGGGACGTTTGCAAGACAACAACCATCTGCATGAGCAGTTCGACGACATTTGCAGCAGCATGGACTATCAGCTCGGAGACCATGGCTGCAGTTACCCTCGACGCTGCATCACAGACAGGAGCGCCTGCGATGGTGTACTCAACGACGAACCTGGGTGCACGAATAGCAAATCGTCATTTTTTCGGATGAACCCAGGTTCTGTTTACAGTATCATGATGGTCGCATCCGTGTTTGGCGACATCGCAGTGAACGCACATTGGAAGCGTGTATTCGTCATCGCCATACTGGAGTATCACCCGGCGTGATGGTATGGGGTGCCATTGGTTACACGCCTCGGTCACCTCTTGTTCGCATTGGCGGCACTTTGAACAGTGGACGTTACATTTCAGATGTGTTACGACCAGTGGCTGCACCCGTCATTCGATCCCTGCGAAACCTACATTTTAGCAGGATAACGCACGACCGCATGTTGGAGGTCATGTACGGGCCTTTCTGGATACAGAAAATGTTCGACTGCTGCCCTGGCCAGCACATTCTCCAGCTCTCACACCAACTGAAAACGTGTGTTCAATGGTGGCCGAGCAACTGGCTCGTCACAATACGCCAGTCACTACTCTTGATGAACTGTGGTATCGTGTTGAAGTTGCGTGGGCAGCTGTACCTGTACGCGCCATACAAGCTCTGTTTGACTCAATGACCAGGCGTATCAAGGCCGTTATTACGGCCTGAGGTGGTTATTCTGGGTACTTATTTCTCAGGATCTATGCACCCAAACTGCGTGAAAATGTAATCACATGTCAGTTCTAGTATAATATATTTGTCCAATGAATACCCGTTTATCATCTGCATTTCTTCTTGGTGTAGCAATTTTAATGGCCAGTAGTGTAATTCACTCAAGCAAGACCCTATGGGCTTCACACCATTCTTTCTGTTCCACTGCCACAAGACCGAAACGATAATTGATACACTGTTCCCGTTTCAACTCGACGTTACTGAGGATGACTACGTGAATCGCATCACCACCAGGACCTAAGAATAAAGACAGCTGTATTGCATATGGTCCCCGGACGCCCAAGAGGAGGACTGAGAGAGTTACAACGCCTACAACCTCCCATTGAGATACAGTCCAGCACACTTGGTATGGATTTTTACGCTTCTGCAGTAAATCAGACTCTCACAAAAGTTACTAAACTATTTTGAGCCGTATAATATCCTTCATCGCTTGTCGGACATCAGACACTAAGTCGAGGGCTGTAATCCTTCTTCAATGAGACAAAACTCCAGAGACGTCGCCCATGCCTTCCGTATGAAGCCCAGAGGCGCAAATTGATGACTCGTGCTTCTTGTTCAAGGAAAAACTGAAGACCCACTCGACAGTCGCGATGCGTCGATGGGTGGGGCTACCTTCATTGCTCATCATTGTCATCGCCGTATGACAACACGACCCGAGCTCGAGGATCCTCCAGGGCTGCCCTACGGAGGACACCTGAGATCTATATCTAGTATTCTGTAGTCGGCTTCTGTAACACCGGGTTGCTGTTTCTCCACGACAGGGAGCTATACTTGGAGTTGAGCTGTATGCAATGTAATGTATCGGTTGGCGTCCCCAGTGGGCGTACTGCGGGTCGCCAGTTCAAACCCTTTCACCGGCAAATAGAAGTTATTTAGTATTTATCATTTTTATAACGTCCTCAGAATATCTTACGTTTGCAAAGATTGTGTATTGTAGAATATTCGACCTTTGTATAAATAACAGCACTCTCGGCCAAAAAGGCAGTTCTGTTCCATCCATATGTTGGTGACTAATAAACGTGCTTTCAGTGTTAAGTATTGTAGATCATTGACGACCTTGTTTTTGAATTTGGACTTGATTGTGTTCACGGCGTGGCAATTTGCCTATGAATTGTAGGCAAAAATTTCACGATACTTTTGAACGGGATCTCTGTACTAACGATGAAGTGTTTGTAGAGCGCTTACCGGCAAACCGTACGCCGTAACATATTAACGTGAGATTTGAGGGAATGAATAATGGCGACCAAAATTTTTTTCCTTGGTATCTGAATGCTCACTGCATATATATTCCTGCTGTATGCACCCTCTCTGTGAAAGTAGCCGAATTATAAAACGTGCGCATCGAGATGACAGTTCGCTAAATCTAATTCACTGACCTGTCACTATCAATGACGAGTAACAAAATGTAGGAAATCAATGTCGTTATCGAAGCGTAAACAGTACATTTGGGTCACCAGGTGATTAAGCTAAACGAAAGTTGCGGCCAACATAATATGTTAATTTACTGATCGACGATTCGGAACTGAGAAATTATTAACATTTTTTAAGTTATTGATATGTCCGACAAAACGCGATTCCTCGTCTGCAATAAATTGATACATACATCGTAACGTAATTTCCGACGTCTAACTGCACTTTTGGTGCGTGTCTTATGGTTTTAACTTTTTTATCTACCAAGAAAAAATATACAGAGTGAACACGAACTCAGCCGCAAAAAAATTCGGAAACTGTTCAGTGATATTTTCTCATTTTTTTGTGTAAGAGAACGGTGGCCTCCGGTGGCTCGTTATATATTAATAAGGTGATTATGATTTAGTCCATTTGTTACCCCAGTTACCTTTGTCTCAGTGAAAGTATCTTCACAACAGTAAACGGCCTGTAATATGCAGTCACGTACATATACATGAACAGCAGCAGCCGTTCGACAGATATATATGTAGTGTAATGTGCTGGCCGTCTCTTCGGAAACAGTTCGGCATACCGTCGCTCTGCTGTCTTTCCATTACGTCCAGTGAATCCATACATGAGGTGCATCTCTTGATGAGTAAAACGATCCATACTGGTGTGTTTTACTATTGATGTTCAACAGTGTTGGACGAACAAACCCGAGACACAACTGTGCAGTATCGAAGGCGAACAGTAACGTGGGTATTACTGTTGTCAACAGCCAGCACCATCACTGCAGAATTTCCAGACAAGACAGGCAACACACACCGCCGCCATTTACATTCTCGTGCAGATACTTTCAGTCCGGCTTTTCGTGGATGATGCTGTAGTATACAGAGAAGTTGCAGCATTAGAAAATTGCAGCGAAATGCAGGAAGATCTGCAGCGGATAGGCACTTGGTGCAGGGAGTGGCAACTGACCCTTAACATAGACAAATGTAATGTATTGCGAATACATAGAAAGAAGGATCCTTTATTGTATGATTATATGATAGCGGAACAAACACTGGTAGCAGTTACTTCTGTAAAATATCTGGGAGTATGCGTACGGAACGATTTGAAGTGGAATGATCATATAAAATTAATTGTTGGTAAGGCGGGTACCAGGTTGAGATTCATTGGGAGAGTCCTTAGGAAATGTAGTCCATCAACAAAGGAGGTGGCTTACAAAACACTCGTTCGACCTATACTTGAGTATTGCTCATCAGTGTGGGATCCGTACCAGGTCGGGTTGACGGAGGAGATAGAGAAGATCCAAAGAAGAGCGGCGCGTTTCGTCACAGGGTTATTTGGTAAGCGTGATAGCGTTACGGAGATGTTTAGCAAACTCAAGTGGCAGACTCTGCAAGAGAGCCGCTCTGCATCGCGGTGTAGCTTGCTCGCCAGGTTTCGAGAGGATGCTTTTCTGGATGAGGTATCGAATATATTGCTTCCCCCTGCTTATACCTCCCGAGGAGATCACGAATGTAAAATTAGAGAGATTCGAGCGCGCACGGAGGCTTTCAGGCAGTCGTTCTTCCCGCGAACTATACGCGACTGGAACAAGAAAGGGAGGTAATGACAGTGGCACGTAAAGTACCCTCCGCCACGCACCGTTGGGTGGCTTGCGGAGTATAAATGTAGATGTAGAATACGGAGACAAAGATAAATGGGGGTAAGAAATGCAATTAAGCACGGGTGGCTTGCGGATATACGAAGAGCTCAGAAAATATAACTCGGCGACTTTAGCAATTTTGTCGGTGGAGGTTGGATTCACACTGTGTCCTTTTGACGTTTATCTTTACTTTTGTAACAGTATTCTAAAGACCTCGGGAGGCAAAATGCAACGGAATGACGCTCGTTTAAAAAGTTATACATTTTACTAGAAGGGTACTGTTTACATGCTAATGGAAGTGAAACAGTGTTCCGGTGGCACTTTTGTTCGGTTTATTTGCCACAATTCTCATCTCTTGCGGAAAATTTCTATGCAAATAGCAACCAGTATCGCATCACCTTACGTAGGTTTCATTATCCGCAAACTGTACATAGACTCATTAAAAAAATCTAATTCCTCTAACATCTCGTTAAAGATGCGAAATTATAACTCTACGAGCGTTATCCGTATAGGAAAATACTTACCTTGTTTCGTACTCTCACTTTCAAAAACTTCGTTTCGATACCTCGAACGTTGTGCGAAACATTCACGGTATCTACGTTAAGCGAGAAACCAGGCATAATTATACAGAACCAGCTGACAGAAAATTCAGATCTACAATGCGTCGAGAAATAATTAGATGACATATTTGTAGTTACATCACGACCAGTAAGAGACGATAAAGCGGAGAGAAAGTTTTGCTCAAACCTGGTGACAGCTCGGCGCGTGTCGCGACTCGCCGATCTGCGCGCGCTACTCGACGCGACTGCCGTGAGGTCATCGTATTATCTCGAGTCTTCTTGTTGCTTCTCCCCGCCACCTAGCGACGCATTCAGACGAGTCGTAGCGTAACCTGAGGTGGCGCGCTTTCGCTCGTGTCCGCCCCCCCCCCCCCCTCTCCCCACCAACCACTGTCCTCGACGACTGTGATGGCGAGCGGCGACAGAGATTCTCCTAATTACCCCTCCGCCGCTCAGCCGTTTCGCTCGTTCCGTCGTGTAAATCTGCGCACAGATCACTTCACGACAGCGTGTCAACAACACGTGGCACAGAGACGCGACGACCAGCGTGTGCATCGATCCGGCAGTTTAGCAGGATGCTTCTGCTGTAATAAAGTCAGCGCTAACCTTCAGAGTTATGAAGGTGTCACTATCGTATTGCCTGCAGCCTTTAAAACAGACTAGGCCTCGCACATCAAGTCATTGCAGTAAATGTATGCCGTTTTTCTCGAGGCTGAAAGCGGGTAACTCAACGTGCGAGTTCTGTGTAGTGAACGACAAGATGAGAAGCGAACGGCGGCATTTACTAGAGGCACAGACATTTAGAAGCGGGTACAGTGAATTATGGAACACTTATCACTCATGTGAAAGTTTTTATAGGATGGTTTAACCTTAAGCAGACAGACTACTTCATCATCAGCGAAGAGATAATGAAGTAAACACTTTTGCTTTTATGTTTCTTCTCTTAATACAACGTATTTCAGGTGGAATGCTAAATATTTTAAGTCACAGTGGTTGCCAACAGGTGGTTCGGGGACCCCCAGGGGTCCGCGAGCTATGCAAGAGGGGTCCGCAAGATGCTATTAGAATAAAAAGTATATTAAATATATTTCGCATTTAGCATTTGCTGATGACATGGCACTGATCGCATAAGACATTACCGATGCACAGCAACAGCTAGAATTATTACAAGAGCAGGCAGCAAAAATAGGATTACAAATTTCATTTGAAAAAACAAAATTTATGACTGACATCAAAGATGCACCTTCTGATCTCAAAATTGGTAATAACTACATCTCTCGAGTAAAAGAATTTAAATATTTAGGTGAATGGATTGCAGGAAATTGTAATGAAAAGAAATCTGTCAGATCAAGAGTCCAGAAAAAGGAGACGGCGTTTCAGTTAACAAAAAACATTTACAACAAAAAGAGTCTCTCGTGGAACTGCAAAATACGACACTATACAACAGTAATTAAACTCGAAGCTCTCTACGCACCTGAGACATTAAACCTTCAACACAGAACACTGAAAGAGGAATTAGAAGTGAAAGAACGTAAAATGATGAGGAAAATCCTCGGACCAAGAACTAAAGATTGTGTGCATTATCCAAAACCCAGTGCAGAAATATATAAAAATATCTCCAAAATAGCAGACACAATGCGCATGAGAAGAATTCAATTCATGGGGCACTTAGAAAGAATGGACTCAAACAGGTTAAAGAAGAAAACTACAAGACCGAACTGGTACAAACAGACGGAAAAAGACCTGAGAGAATTAGGGTCTCCAAATCTACATGATAGAAATGAAATCAGAAATATCACAAACAGACGGGGTTTTGAGGAAGAAGAGAGAAAAACTAACCGACATACGTAGTCTATGCAACGAAAGCTAGCCCATTCGTTGTTTATGAAGGAATACTGGGCAAAAAGGAAGGCCAACAAATGTTGATTACGCGTGGTCTTAAGTGATCCATCCGCGAAGAAGAAGAAGAAGATTTCGCACCATAACAGATTTTTAGTTTTGGCCGCTTCCTGCATGAGCAGAGCTTTAGCGAACGCAAACTTCTGCGTCTAGCGTCTTTCTAGACTCAACTGACACTAGCACACTCTAGCGCAAAACTAGAATTAGATAGAGGCAAATAGTTCTGCTGTATGCCGTTAGACTACGCGCGCTGCCTCTTTGCAACTGACAACTGACAGTCACTTTACACAAAAACTCGCATTTCAGACGACAATCGGCCATTGTTAATTTATTTCCAGTGCTTTCACAGACCGTATTGTTTACATATTCAATATTCCAGTATTAAAACAGTAGTGTTTGTAAAACGCGGTTTTTTGGGGAAGCTACATTACGCGTAGTTAAAAATGGACCGTTGGTTAAAAAGTGGTTCGTTGAAACGAGAAAGGCCTACAGATGAAGAGGAAGATAATGCATTTGTTATACTAAACACCCAGATTTGAAGACAAAGATTTTGAGCAATAATCAAAAATTTAACAGTAACAATGATGGTTAAATTGAAATATTTTTTCAGTAGTGAATATGTCAATGTTTTTTCTAAGTACCAAAAATAGAAAACGTATGAAAAGACTCTTAATTTGGTTTTTTAGTTACTTGATACTGTTATATGACAAGGTACCAATCATGCTCGATGAGGGGGTCCTCGAGAAAATGTTGGTGAGAGCCCCTGTTTTAAGATAATAGAGTGCTGTATAGAGTAATTGGAATAAAACATATAACAGGTGTCCAATTTTTATTGATTACTGAGATATATCTTTCAGATTGTAACACAAAGAAATACTCACAGAAGGTTTAAATGCAAAAGCAAACAATTTAACTTCAAAGTTGACTATTATAAATTCAATGCTCACTCCAAACCCCTTGTGTAAATCTTCTGAGGTCGTCTTTGCGTTCTTTCATGGGGGCAGTACGATCAAATCGTTCCTTGCGTTTACTTTTTCTTTGTAGATTTCGCCTTTTTGCATCCCTACAGGCAAAAATATAAAGATGTAAGGTCTGGGAACTTTGGTGACCAAGAAATGTGGCCATTTCTGGCGATCCGTTTTCGACAAACTCTCCCGTGCTTCCCTGTGTATCCTACATTATAGCAATGTCTTTTAATCCTCCACGTCGCGCGGGATTAGCCGAGCGGTTTAGGGCGCTGCACTCATGGACTGTGCGGCTGATCCCGGCGGAGGTTCGAGCTCTCCCTCGGGCATGGGTGTGTGTGTTTGTCCTTAGGATTATTTCGGATAAATAGTATGTAAGCTTAGGGACTGATGACCTTATCAGTTAAGTCCCATAAGATTTCACACACATTTGAACATTTGAATCCTCCACGCTCCGTTATTGACCGCCCGTTTCTCCTGTATATTTGGTCAGTGATCATTGTTATAAGCATTAATGTTATGTACAGGTACGTCAGCGTAACTGTTCCTGATTTTCTGATATCGTTGAAAACGTGAACAGAAAATTACTTATCAGTAATAAAATGCCTACAAATACTTCGCTTTTTATACAGAGGCCAGTGCTCATAATTCAGATTTAAGCCCCTTTTGTTTTAGGTGTTATTCGAACCGTGGACACAATAAACTACTGAAGTTAGTTGATTATTATATGTCAGAGATAAGCTTCTGTGAAATTTGTTTAATTGGATAGCGTATTAAAATACTTAACACTGTTTTTCTATGAAAATGCGGAAAGACAGACTTCCTAAGTGCAGAAAGGACACTGAAAGTTAAATATCCAGCCTCCAGCATGCAATTTTTTTACGAGTACATTTTCTGCGTTCATATTTCTGACTTTCACATAAATTTTTAATCAGAATTAGAATACAGTGCGGTACCTAAACATATGAATAACATTTACAAGTATATGTTGCAACTTTCATTCTATTTAATTATAATAATTTTGTAGAAAGAAAATAGTTTGTAGCACATATGTTAGATTTGCTATTGCTAAGGTTTTGCTCTAAATTTCACACTCGTTTTGCAATGAAGTGTTTGCAGAATTTTTTTACTGCATACAGTTCCCTCCATCCCAGCACAAGTTCAAAACGACACATTACTGAAAACTGCTTAATTAAGAAAAATGTTTAATTTCATGCTCACTGTTACGTCAAAAGCTAGAAATAATTATCATCGTACAGATTGTACAATATTTTATTGCAATCAAAATCATTTGGAATGCAGTAAAACAAAAAGTAGCTTTAAACCATGTCTCGAATTCGTACTGTGGCTTTGAAGAATTTGAACCACAGCATCAAAGTCTAGTTGCCTTGTCACAGTATATTGTTTCCAAGATTGCTGAGACGTTGTTGATGCACAGTTGATCCGAGACAATTTTTAACACGAGGGAGAGTGCCGAATGACTTTTCTGCTTCAGGCATAATCATTGAAAGCGCGTAAAAGATGCACATAACTACGCATATATTTGTAAATAAGCTTAAAATTTTAATCTTGCGCATCTCATTCGGGAGTTCTAATGGTTCCAAAATTTTAAATATCAATTGCTTTCAACTGTTTAATTTCTTTTTCTAAATCTGTTGTGACATCATTATGGTATTCATTGGTAAATAACACGCACGCCTTAGGGACCTGATCGTGATTCATCTTTGAGTATTTTCAAAAAAACCCAAATGTTTCGTCTAAAATCTTTACTGTATCATATCGGACTTTCAAGTCAGAACCTAGACTGTCAATAATGACATAAAAACATTTATCTTTAATAATTTTTCTCAATTCACATCTGTCCATTTCATTCCTGATTTCATCATGCAATGATTTCGTCTTCTTATTGCTTATCTCTGGTAATTCAGGATTGATATTAACTGCACTGACAAAAGTTTGTATTCAGGGAGAATGGTTCCTCAGTTTTCACGAAGATATTTTAAGTCACGGAATAAGCTGTCAAAGTCGTCTTACCACAACGTCAGTGGTAGTATTTCAAGCTTTTAATAATTTTTTCTGTAGGCAATTGGTACCCACAAACTTAGCCAAATTGATGCGTTTATTAAACAGCTGATAGATCTCCCCTAGTCCGAAACACCCAATACACAGGACTTCTTCAGCTGACAAATTTAACTTACTGAGAGTTTCAACAGCAATGGCATTCTTATGAATGTGAGTTGCAACCTGAGGTCTCCAACGAGTATCAGGCATGGAATATAAAGAACTTCTAACACATTGTTTCAAAATTTCTAAACAACTGCGGACTGCAACTGAACGTGTTGTAAATAAGCTGAATCACCCTGAAAAACTCACCAGCTTCATGAAAAATCTCAGCTGCATGAACTCCACATAGGGCTATGACGAGTATTAAATTTTGAAACAGCATTCCACTGACGAAAACGCCTCTGAACTCTTTTATAAGAAGCTATCATATTATTTCCATTATCACAAACTTATCCACGGCATTCATTCATAGGAATTGAGTGGTTCACAACTATTGATCGAATTAAATGTGCAGTAGCAACTCCTGTTTCCTAACTACAATGCACGAATTCCAAAAACCGCTCATTTTCTTTCGATTCATCAGTTTCTTTTTTTAAGTAAGTATAATGCAGGATCAATGTGTGGATGTTGTCCGTTCAACGTGATTTAACTCAGAAATTACAACAACAACAATTAAATAATACTTCTCATTTCCTCTCCCTTCGGAGATGGCACTTCTGACAGAATGGGCACAAACAGAAATAAATTATTTCTCAGTATCACTTGACTGGTAACGTATTCCTTTTTTATTATGGTTTTAGGCGCAAAAAGGTAATGTATTCGTAAAAGCTTTCCAGCTTCTTGTCCGTCCCTGACCTTGCTAATGGGTTTTGTAAGAACTGGATCGTAATGACCCAAGAGCTGTAATATTACGAGGATATTTCCATTATCTGGATATTCGGTTTCGTGAGATGAGTCCAAGCGTATTTGTCCAAGAAATAATCTCATGTCAAGTAACATGAAAGTTCCCGTGTAAGCTGGATATTCTAAGCACGAGCAAAAGAACATTACCTCTACTTACGAACATCAACAAGGTGAGTTTACATATTTCTCGTAATTTCCTTTTTTTATACGATTCTCCCACAACTATGCACAAATAGAAATATATGTTTTTGTGTTTATTCTTGAATGCAAAATATTTTCTGTGTATTTCGAATAAAGTAAGTTTGTGATGAAATCAAACGTTGTTGGCGATCATACTAAAATAATAACGACGTTTCGCAGCTGTTTCCGTGTATATTTGTAATGGATACATTTTGGTTGGATTTCCAGCAACACTTAAAGGAAGCGCATTTTCGACTCCATCACAAGGTGGCTTTAGTGTGTGATATATAAGCAAAATGTTGTACATTCAAGATTAAACACGAAGAAGAACTGTATGCAATTGGGCTGTAAGATTCGTAAAAGTGAAGAGATGAAGTGGAAAGTAAGAGCTAGATTGGCTATGCAGGTATTGGGGTAAAGTTCTTTCATTTATTATGTGACACAAGAGTTATTTTACAGTAGCAGTCTGACATTAGCCAAACGAGCACCCTGGGAGATCCAGACCCTTGAGAGACTTGGGCCTCGGGGTTTTGCCCCCTCACCCTCCCCCACTCCCCATCCCTCCCCCAGGCATTTCTTCGGGCTGTCAAGAGGGATCAGTTCGTGATGTGGTAAGCAGAGTGAATTTTAAACTTGTATTCATGTCAGTAGGTTCTCAAAAGTAAGTGGCAGCTTGATTCACAGTACAAGTTTCAGAAGTGAAAATGCAGCATACTTATCTTCATTTTGTTACTTTCCCCTATGCAATTTTCCGAAGATGATACACAGGGGAAGCGCATGTAGTAGATTGGAAAAGTGTGGCTATAAAAACTGCGCCTATAAGCAAGCCACAACTATGTAAAACTGATTTACCGTACAAAAGGACCCCTTTGTACATATCCAAAGCAACACGCATTATCAGATGCTGTGTAGCAATTATATTAATTCTTTATTGCCTTATACCCATTAATTAATTTCTGAGATTAACCTTTGAGACTCACCAGTAGAATTGCGGAAATGCATTGTGTGGACAAGTGTCAAAATTTTTTGCTTAATAACCGGTGTAAAATGGTAAATAATACCTGCAGGAATTATTAACCAATAAAAAATTATAAATTGTTTCAGAAGGCCGTATTTTAAACAAATAAACTAAAAAGAGCTGTGCATACTTGTAGTTACTAGAGTTTTTCTGCTTCCTAAAAAAAGTTAATACTTGCATCTAATCACATTTGTGTTTCCCTGGGACATGACATACAGTATATATTGTCAGGTTCATTACACTAATGGTCAAAAGTTTTCTGTCACCTATCACAGCCATGGATTTCTTGTTAAAACAGGGATTTCGTTTTGAATATTCTATCACATCCCCGTTCTGATGGTAAAACAAGTGCAAACATGAATAAACACCTCTGTTGAGCATTTGAATGGTTGTTGGCATAGAGGGGCGCTGATGAGTATTCAGTTGTTTGTGTGGCAGTTTCCATTATTTTACAGCACATTGTGTACAGTGTGTTTTATGCCTGATCAGGTTCATACCATGTTACATCTTAAAGGAAGAGAAACAGGAGATTGTAACTGAAACATTTGCTGCAATTGTAGCTCTGCATCAGAAAAGCTGTTCGAGAAAGACAATAACAACACAGTTGGAGTCGCTCTATCTACAGTGTTGTATACATAGTAGCAGTTCAATCAGTTTGGTGCCAATGCAAGGGTTTCACAATCTGAAAGACCCCAAGTTACATCATACAGGGATGATCAATTGAAATTTGTGCAGCGATGCCGTCAAAGGACTCGTACTGCACCTGAAATTCACAAGAAAGTAAATAGTATACGAGCAGCTCCAATATGTCTCAATAATGTAATGTCGTCATCGTGAACAAGTTTTAAAAGGGGGCATAGTGGCCAAGAAACCTGCATTACCTAAACAAAATAAGGTAAAAAGATGTCAGTGGGCACAACACATAAAAACTGGAGCGTGCAACAATGGTCCTAGGTGTTATTCACAGATGAATCTATGTTTCAGATATTTGGAAGCAATCGACGAATCTTGTTCGTCGACTTCTTGGAGAACGTATTAAGAGTCAATGTGTGACGCCAACAGCGAAGCATTGCACGGGGATGTTTTGCGGGTGATAAAATCAGTGGTTTAGTGAGAATTAATGAAGCATTAAAGAAGGAAGGAAATCACAGGGTACTGATCAATAATGCAGTTTCATCGGGCAAGAGATTTAGGGGACATGGGTTTATTCTGCAGAAAATAATCCGAAATATGCTTCTAAATTGTAGAGAGGGTATGTCAGTAGAAAAGGGTGAACTAAAGAACTTGATTTGCCCAAGTCAGTCACCTGACTTAAAACCCATTGAACTCTTATGGGATGAACTTGACAAGGAGGTCAGAAAACTAAGGTCATGTAATGTTGAAGGTCTACTGAATAATTTATAGACGTGCTGGAGTGCAACATCTGCAAAAATACTGCAACATCTTATCTCCAAAATGCCAAGATTTTGTGCTACATTCCTGAGGGCAATAGCCGGCCGCGGTGGCCGTGCGGTTCTGGCGCTGCAGGCCGGAACCGCGAGGCTGCTACGGTCGCAGGTTCGAATCCTGCCTCGGGCATGGGTGTGTGTGATGTCCTTAGGTTAGTTAGGTTTAAGTAGTTCTAAGTTATAGGGGACTTATGACCTAAGATGTTGAGTCCCATAGTGCTCAGAGCCATTTCAACCATTTTGAGGGCAATAGGTGGATGCTCTGAAGAGGCTAAAATATGAACCATATTGTATTGTACTTCATGACAGAAAGAGAAAATATTTATTTTGTTGGTTTGCTAAGTTTATACACTGTGTCTGTACACTGAAATAATAGTTTTTATCACGGGTGATCGAAAACTTTTGATCGGTAGTATAGGGTTTTAGGTATAGTGCTAGTACTCATGTGTGACTTATTTGATCAGTGCATATGAAAGAAAGATTTGGCTTTGTGAAATTACTGAACCTTTATGTATCGTTATTCCATTACCAACTCTTGTTTTTCCCACGTATACTTCTTTTCATATGAGCGATGTATTTGCATTAAATTTCCATTAGTACCAGATGGACAGATTTGAGTAGTATGCTCTCCATCATCAGGCTACATGTGGCTCACCGGGACCATCCGACCGCCGTGTCATCCTCAGTGAGGATGCAGATAGGAGGAGCGTGTGGTCAGCACACCACTCTCCCGGTCGTTATGATGGTTGTCTTTGACAGGAACCGCTACTGTTCGGTCGAGTAGCTCCTCTATTGGCATCACGAGGCGGAGTGCACCCCAAAAAATGGCAACAGCGCATGGCGGACCGGATGGCCACACATCCAAGTGTTGGCCACGCCCGACAGCGCTTAACTTTGGTGATCTGACGAGAACCGGTGTATCCACTGTGGTAAGGCCGTTTTGAATAGTATAGCTAGGGTAAATTCCGGCACAGGGTATGTTTCTGATGATATCATCAATGATGTGATGCATTGTTGCCCGATTCCCATCACCCACTCCTATGGTTTCGTAAGTCAATTTCCCTACATATAAAGCAGCGGAAAATTCAGAAAACGTCTGTATATTCAAAACAGATTCGTTGTGCTAAACATAAAACCAAAAATGGGAGACCTGGAGGTAGTAGCACAGCCTCTATGATGTGTCAGCCCAAGATGGCGCACCTGGAGTTACCAGCACAGGTTCTATGACATCAGAATCGAAGATCGCCATCCGAGATGGCGACCTGGATATACCAGCACAAATTCTATAGCGTTGATCCAAGATGGAGTACTTGCATGGTTGTCAGATTTCCCAGCCTTATGATGTGGGAATTCTAAATGATGGACTAGGTGGATACTGGCGCAGAGAGCATGGTTGTTATATCGCTTGTTCTAGGTTTAATATGACTGGAAATTTAAAAATCATTGGTTTTCTCCTGATATTACAGTTCACTTATGCTAAAAGTTCATGTTCCCTAAATTCTAAAACAGTACACCCTGCATGTTTTAACAATTTTGCTCCACTCCTCTAACTCAAAAGACTAGTCCTAAGTGCTATGTCTGGGCGTATAGCCCACAAACATAACAGTGCAGCACTACGGGTTGCCTATGCATTAGAGCACAGGGGGTATGACAATGAGAGCCCACACAACGTGCATCAGTTCAACAACAACTTTGGCACCTAGAGTGTTAATGATTCTGGACAACGCAACTGCAACTCACGACTTTCGCCTCACTAACTGGCAGCATCAGCGTCGCTCCTAGGAGGCAAAATCATTGTGGATCTATTTGCTTCCCCCATATCAAGTGGCTGCAAATAGTGCATGACCAGTTCATCCTCCAGTCAGTACTTACTCTATCACACTGTCCACATCCAGCAGATGAAGCCACCTCGCCAACCAGGAAACGCCACTACCGAATCCAGTAGTCTTCATCCAACCGTCCGGAGTTTAGTGTCTTGGGTTGTTACTGTGATTGTGCCCAGAGACTGTAATCCCTCAGTTGTTGGCGAACTGTCTAGCACTTCCTTATCCTAGTAGTAGTGTTAAACTGACTGCTAAGCTATTTTATGTCCTTGTTTTTTTGAAAATTAATCCTCCAGAACAGAGTAAAGTGAATTTATTTAATTACAATTAAAACTATTGTTTATAGTCTACCAAGGTGTGCGTTCTTCCGCACTGGAGCCAGCAGGAGACACTACAATTGGGAAAAAGGTTTTTTGTGAATCTAGGTTGAACGCTAGCGCTGCGCCCCAGGTAAACGTCACCTGATGCTTCCAACTGATTCTCTCACATCGACACCATGACGAAGGGCCTCAGGGCGTCGCCAATACCTTTCCTGCCATTTGAGAGGAAATCAGAACTACGATGCCCACCTAGAACGGCATTTCATCGTCCACACAATCTTAGGTGATAGCCAGCAACATGGTTTTCTGTCGGCTAACGCAGTGGCTAAAGTCAGTCACGTCCTGCAGCAGTTAATCCGGAAGTAGAACAGCATGAATTAGCCTATGGACGTTTGAAACCGAGCTTGTTAGAATATTTTAATTCGCAGTCTCACGTGACAGAGCCTGGCACAAAGTTTTTAGTTGTCATAAATGGAACAGGCAGTGCTACTGGGAGTGGGTTGCTCTATTGCATGGACTCTCCTGGGATTGTCCTTTCCAGTGCTTCAATACTAGGTGTACACAGTCAATTGCTGAATCATTACTTAGGGATGTGATTCTAGTTCATTTGGCAGATGAGGGCATTTGGAATGACCTTTCCAAATTACGTGACCCAGTCAGTGTGGTCCTTGACAGTCCGGCAAGGCCCATCACAACTTCTTGCCACCTGCTCCACATATAAGACCCAGACTCAGTCCCCCCGCCACCAAACTTTCCGGTTCGGGGAATACGTCTCCCTCTTGAAAGGACGTCACAAGTAACCAAAGTAACCAGAAGTTACTTTCGTGCAGCAATTGTCTCATCACACGTCATCGCCACCAATACTATTTCGCTGTGTGAAATGCAAAGCCCGTGGTAAAAACAGGACATAGGGAATAGATTTGCCAGTATACATTTTTAATGAATATCGATAGTACCAATCCGGACTATCTCTGGGATGAATCACACTGTGTACATGGCCCAGATGCCTTCCACGTAAAGGTCGTCCTGCTCTTCTGCAATCGACTGTTGACATTAGAGGTTCTGATCAACAACATCCCTATCATCTTTCAAAGACATACTGTCTGTCGTGTGGGGTTGATCTGAGATTCTGTTATTCTGCGCAACGGATTAATCTGAGATGTACCCTTTACCCTGTGGCTCCTGCAAGATGCGATTCCACCCCCACACTACTACAGAAGTCAGACAGACGCTCCTAACGTTCTAAAGAGAAATGCCTGAAAAACTTTCAGCAGTAAATATCTTCTGGAGTCGTCCGCTATAAGGAAATGACACAAAAATTCACAAAATTTCTTACATAACTAGTGGGATACTTGGGTACTGGAGTAGTGCTAGTTAGTGTAAGAAAACATGAAACTAACGAAAATTATTATTTATTTTGCAAAAATTCTGAGAAATCACAATGGCACTTTTAGTTATGAATTGAACAAGTTATATCCTGGTTCTTTTCGGAATGTGAAGTTACTTCTCAAGGATAGGATTCGCTAATGAAATTTCCATACAAAGCTTAAGATTGTCTTTCAAATGGTTCAAATGGCTCTGAGCACTATGGGACTTAACATCCATGGTCATCAGTCCCCTAGAACTTAGAACTACTTAAACATAACTAACCCAAAAACATCACACACATCCATGCCCCAGACAGGATTCGAACCTGCGACCGTAGCGGTCGCACGGTTCCAGCAAGAACGCTACCGCACGACCACGAGATGCAGGCTAAGATTGTCATTGACTTGGCAGAATGGCTGAGAGGCGTGCCTACTCAACTTGAATAGTTATCCTTTAGAATGTTGCTAGGTACGGTCGAGGCTGTCGCGTGTGAAATGCAGTGAAGTGTACTGTTGTGGAGGAAATATGGAGCTCGTGATAGCTGTAGCGCACAATACCGTAAGCTGCGATGACTGCTGTCTGCGCCGCTCGCTGCTGACAAATAAGATAACTCTCGTTCTATCTGGATTGACCTTCGCCAATCAAACTCTCCCTACACCTTGATGAAGTCAAGGATTCCTATTCGCCCCTAGTCTAACTATTGGCGTGGTACACCGGTCAGATAACCAGTCCACCGCGATGCCACTCAAAAATTCGTTCGCAGGCGTTTAACTATAGCTCTGTCCGTTCACACTGCACAATAAGTGTGTCGGCCAACACAGTGAACAACGCTTAATCGCAAGGACTCAATATAGAGTCGCACTTCGATTCGCTCTCGACAGAGGTGCTCTCCCAGTGAAGTACTGCGGAGAGATTTGTTCCTCGCTCCAAGAGCGACAACGGAACGGCGCCTCTCCACGCCAGACGTGAAGGGGTATATCTTTCAGTCTCTTCCTTTACTCCTTCAGCTCAAGGCGTCACAAATATCGTCTGCCAATCAGCATTGCTCTTCTAAAACAAGAGAATGACGTTTCGTTTGAAGCGACCAATCCGAAATCTGTAGTATCGGCGTTTGGCGTTTGCTATCTCCCTGTGAAAATCTCTTAAACTGCGTGCTATATATAAAGAATGCGTAGGCTGGCCGCTCTCACACAATGTAGCGGAATTTGCTTTTAAGCTGAACATGGGGTCGTTCCTCCTTTACCTCGGGCGAACGCTGTCCGCTCCACGGGCGGCCACCGACCGACGTAGATGGGTTGGGATTGGCCTCCTGGCGTGCGGTTGCCTCTCTCGAACTAAAAGCTCCTGTGACCGTCGTGTCTGGAGTGTATGTGTGTACGCCAGCCTCGAATATTTCAACCACGGTGCGCACTTGCGATTTAATGATTATTTGCATATCGTTTACATGAATTCATACAACATTGACTTTATCTTATCGAGTTTGGGTTCGAATGAAGCGTCTTGATGTGCGGAATATGATTGTGAGGGCGGAATACGTAAGCAATGAAGGTCAGGAGACCACGACGTCTTACAACTGCCTTCTCCACCACCATCGTGAAATGAGATAGGTTTACGTTTCTTGCTTCACCTCAGTGTAGACCTTCGCTAAACAACTGAACAGCTACAGCACTGACACCACTGAGGTGAAGAGCCAGTTCAGTGCAAAAAGTAAGTATCAAGCGGCATCACTGTTGGCTCGTGTGTTGGTCGTCTACCTGACGGGAGCCACAAATATCTTGGGTTTAAATTTTTATAATGCTCTGGGTGTAGAAGTACCAATTCGACGAATCATATCCAGTCTTTTTTTGTCTGGTACCTATCGTCAAGAACTTCATTAACAATTTACTTCAGTTGGGAGCATCAGACGATCTGTGGCGCCGACTTTGAAGTGTACAGTACCTTGAAGCTCTTCGCCATTCTTGGGTTTTTAAGGCCCAAAATATACATTACATATTATGGGATAAATTTTGCGTAGATCTACAGATTTTGATCTTTGCGAATTTGTGGGTATTTTACGTCCACAGCCAATGCACAATCTGTCACTGATGCCTGTCCTATGCTGGAGGTAGAAAACATCATAGCAAAAGTTGCCCGTGACACACTCTTTGCAAAAATCGAACTAAAGGAGGCCTATTTACAATCACCTTTGGATTGGTCTTCTGACAGCATCTTGGTCTTTAATACCCCATTTGGCCTTTTCCAATACAATAGCAATTCAGCGGTATTTGGAACCTCTAACACAAAGATTTCTGTCCACAGATAATTATCTTGACTGTATCCTTGACACTGGTACAAACACAAAGGACCTTTCAACCAATTTGTAAGCTTTATTTAGCTTTCACCAACAAGTCAGCTTGAAGGATAACAAAGAAAAATGCTATTTTTTCGTGGCACAAGCCGAATACCTAGGACCTTCAGGGATATACCCCACTCCACACTATGTAGAGACTATACAAAAGCTTCTGGTTCTGAGAAATACCAAACAACTAAGATCATTGTTAGGACAGCTTAAACACTCCGAAAATCCGTTCCCCATGCAACCGCAATCACCGAACTGCTCCATTACCTACTTTGCAAAAATTTTAATGGCATTGGTCCTCTGCTTGCGACAAGGCTTTTCGGAATTTACAACAGGCACTCCTCCAACCAACATGTCTCCAGGCTTACGACCCTACGAAGTTACTGATTGTTTCATCAGATGTTCTTTCGCACAAAGTCAACAGAGTGGAATTCCCGATTACATTCACCTCAAAAATTCTGATATCTACACAATGCAATTACAGTCATACAGAAAATGAGTCTTTCTCCGTCATCTTTCCTCCAAAAAAGGTCATGACTATGTGTATATCGCCAGCTCCTTGAGCTTTTAAATGACCATAATTTATTTATGCCATTGTTTAACTCTCATGCTAATATACCTATCAAGAAGCCCGACCCCTGCAATATTGGCCATTGCTCTTCACTGGATACTGCTATAACACCCATTACTGCTCAGCACCAGAACATGTAAAAGGGGACACATTATCCCATCACCTGGTGGGGCAAGATCGCGACTTTCATGCTTCACAAGATGTATGCTTGTATACTGATTTGAAGTATAGACGCCATAAATATAGCCCAGTAGTCGCTAGAGGATCCTGTCCTCCATGATATCATCAACTTTGGGGAACACCATTGGTCGATGAATCAAAAATTCATCCAGCACCTCAAGGTTCTGGTGTATTGGCACCATCAGCACGAATTATCAAAGTTCACTGTCGTCCTGTTCCTGCACACAGACAACGATCACAGCAGAGTTATCATACCATAAGCTCTCCTATGCCAGATACTAACGTTGCTCTACCACAATAAGTCGGGACATTCATCACAAAAGACTGGCTTTGTAACACGTTTTGGGAAGCGTACCAATAAAGATATCAAACAAATGACAGCTGCCTGTCAGACATATCAGAGCAAGTAGGGAGTCCTCGCACGTCAATATTTCCCACTGGGCAAAGCAACGTCCCTGTGGAAATGGATTCATCTGGATTTCACCATACCTTTTCTGGGCTCCTTGGTTGATCCTGATTGAGGCTGTGAGAAAATTTCCTTACCTCTCCCAGATGCAACCGACTTTGTTGGAAAAAATCACACAAGATTTATCATGCGCTTTTTTCATTGAAGGATTACCAGAAACCATTGTAGCAGACAAAGGGACTCAGTTCACATTGACAGAATATCATTGGCAGAATTTCGCCACTTTTATGACGAAAACTGTATCCATTTTATCCATATGATATCGTTCCACCTCTCTAATCATACATGCCCACCCCAGCAGCCTAGTCGCTATTGCTGTTCCCCTATGTATGACGTATGGGCAATGGTATTCTCCAGCGGTTGCCAGCCATGGGTGCCAGTTAGTCACCCTCCTCCTCAGCAGGGCATTGTCGAGGTCCCACTGACAGATCAAACCTGCTTGCACAAGCAGCTCAATCAAGTGCCCCTTGCAAGGTTCATGTAGCCCAGGTGGAAGATTTTCTATTTCACATTTGGTTCACCCATCACCTGGGAACCAACACTACCAACGCTGGCTGAAACACCTTCAGGATCTGGCAGCCTTGCAGCTCATGAACACGCCTTGCAACCAATGCATCTTTGACAGCTAAACCACCGTGATCATGTGGATGTCGACAGTGATCAGACAGGTTCACCATTCCATTCAAACGTTGGTAACAGTGGCACCTACATTTGAGACGCTAAGGTGTGTTACCACTCTCTTCTCAGATGGTGGTTAAAGGACGCTATGTCTGGGCTCCCACCAATATAACAGAAAAGAACCACAAGTTACCTACACATGAGAGCACAGGGACTGTGACAACGATGACTGACAACGATAACGGGAACAACAAGAATCTGTATGACTACAACATTAACAGCTAAAGTGCTGCAACTCACGATGCTCACCTCGTCAGCAGGTGGCAGCAGCATTGCTTCTAGGAGATGCAGATGGCACAGTCCTATTTGCTTCTGCCACCTAATGTGCACACAAGTAGTATGCAATCAATTCATCTGCTAGCTGATGCTTAAGCCATCACGTGGCCTGTATTCATCATTCAAAGTCAGATCGTCAACCAAGGAATTCTACAACCAGAGCTAGGTGAAGCCACCAGCTCTCTTCATCTTCGCTTCATTAAGACTCAGCCTCTCGACACTCGGCGTTCTGGACTTCATTACCTTGAGTTGTTACCATGATTGTGCTTAGAGATTGTCATATGACCTTGTGGTCTTTAAACCACAGGCTTCATCAGATAGTCAGTGAACTAGACATTCTAGGTGACCTATCTAGCCCTCCCTTATTTGACTGGAAGTGTTAAACAGAGACAGTTACTTTTACTGCTGAACTGTTTGGTGTTTTTTCTAATCAATGCTCGCTGATGGAGAAGAGTGAATTTATGTTGTTACTAATAAACCTATTTTTATTGTCTATGTGTGTTTAAGTTCTGCACTGAGCCCAACATGGGCCACTTCACTGAGTTAAATTACAAATTTCCTACGCTAATTTTAAACAATTTCCTCAATCCATTTACTAGATTACTTCTGTTGTTACCACCACCACCATGATAGGATAGGAGCAACTGCATCTTTATTTTTTTTTAATGCTGATTGGTCTCTTCCACGATATGTGTGCTGCTGCTTTGTACCAGTCATGAAGTTTTCCGAGCTGGTCAGGTAGGGCATAGCACGGCCGGGCGCCGGCAGCCATTGCTTCGTCTGCTGCCTCACCATAACTCACGCTGCAGAGACCATTCGACTTAGGACGCTAGGGGTGAGCATATATCAACATTTTTAGTGAAGTGTAAATGTATCTCTTCTTACAGAAAACATGTGTGCAAAGCAGATGCGTCTGTCTGCCTAATGTATGCAGTAAAAAGAGAACTGAACACTTTTAATTAAGTGTCATGCATCTCTTCTATTAGAAAAGCGCATGCAATACAGATGTAACTGCATGTTGTAAAGAATTGTTTCACAGGGTTGAGGTAGGAAAAAAGAAAATGAGCAACCAGAGATTAATAAAATACTTGTAGATTTATTTGTAATACGTTTTTTAAATGGATTTTTACAAATCAGTCATATATGTTTTTTCAAAGAATATATCTCCCATGAGCTATAAAAATTCACACACTTTATATTTCGAAATATATGTACCATATTTAACAGATTAAACAATGTTATAATTCTGTCAATGTGTTTTTACAGACAGTAAAGGTGAAGTCTGTATAGAATATTTACAAAAAGTAATTTAACATTGTAGAGAAAAAATATACAAAATAAGTCTCACAGGTTGAAACAATTTTGCAGATAGGTGCACTTCAGTTTGTAATAAGCTTTAACCTCAGTATCAAACTGTTTACACACTGATGGACTTACGCGTTTTTTCAATAGCTCAACATTTTGAAATGTACTTTTAACCAGAGTGTCGAAAAGTCTACACACACACACACACATATATATATATATATATATATATATATATATATATATATATATATATATATATATATAGGGTGTTACAAAAAGGTACGGCCAAACTTTCAGGAAACATTCCTCACACACAAATAAAGAAAAGATGTTATGTGGACATGTGTCCGGAAACGCTTAATTTCCATGTCAGAGCTCATTTTAGTTTCGTCACTATGTACTATGCTTCCTCGATTCACCGCCAATTGGCCCAATTGAAGGAAGGTAATGTTGACTTCGGTGCTTGTGTTGACATGCGACTCATTGCTCTACAGTACTAGCATCAAGCACATCAGTACGTAGCATCAACAGGTTAGTTCATCACGAACGTGGTTTTGCAGTCAGTGCAATGTTTACAAATGCAGAGTTGGCAGATGCCCATTTGATGTATGGATTAGCAAGGGGCAATAGCCGTGGCGCGGTACGTTTGTATCGAGACAGATTTCCAGAACGAAGGTGTTCCGACAGGGAGACGTTCGAAGCAATTGATCGGCGTCTTAGGGAGCACGGAACATTCCAGCCTATGACTTGCGACTGGGGAAGACCTAGAACGACGAGGACACCTGCAATGGAAGAGGCAATTCTTCGTGCAGTTGACGATAACCCTAATGTCAGCGTCAGAGAAGTTGCTGCTGTACAAGGTAACGTTGACCACGTCACTGTATCGAGAGTGCTACGGGAGAACCAGTTGTTTCCGTACCATGTACAGAGTGTGCAGGCACTATCAGCAGCTTATTGGCCTCCATGGGTACACTTCTGCGAATGATTCATCCAACAATGTGTCAATCCTCATTTCAGTGCAAATGTTCTCTTTACGGATGAGGCTTCGTTCCAACGTGATCAAATTGTAAATTTTCACAATCAACATGTGTGGGCTGACGAGAATCCACACGCAATTGTGCAATCACGTCATCAACACAGATTTTCTGTGAACGTTTGGGCAGGCATTGTTGATGATGTCTCGATTGGGCCCCATGTTCTTCCACCTACGCTCAATGGAGCACGTTATCATGATTTCATAGGGGATACTCTACCTGCGCTGCTAGAACATGTGCCTTTACAAGTACGACACAACATGTGGTTCATGCACGATGAAGCTCCTGCACATTTCAGTCGAAGTGTTCGTACGCTTCTCAACAACAGATTCGGTGACCGATGGATTGGTAGAGGCGGACCAATTCCAAGGCCTTCACGCTCTCCTGACCTCAACCCTCTTGACTTTCATTTATGGGGGCATTTGAAAGCTCTTGTCTACGCAACCCCGGTACCAAATGTAGAGACTCTTCGTGCTCGTATTGTGGACAGCTGTGATACAATACGCCATTCTCCAGGGCTGCATCAGCGCATCAGGGATTCCATGCGACGGAGGGTGGATGCATGTATCCTCGCTAACGGAGGACATTTTGAACATTTCCTGTAACAAAGTGTTTGAAGTCACGCTGGTATGTTCTGTTGCTGTGTGTTTCCATTCCATGATTAATGTGATTTGAAGAGAAGTAATAAAATGAGCTCTAACATGGAAAGTAAGCGTTTCCGGACACATGTCCACATAACATATTTTCTTTCTTTGTGTGTGAGGAATGTTTCCTGAAAGTTTGGCCGTACCTTTTGTAACACCCTGTATATAGGTGTTTCAAACATGAAACTAAATTATTTTTTAAAGATCATTACTATTATTATTATTTCGTAAGATTGTCATACTGATTTCATAAGTTATCAACAGTAACTTTTTTGTCAAATCCTAAATTAACATATGACAATATGGTGGAGGTTACAGCCTGTGAAACAACTTGTGTGTGTGAATAACTATCTCATATAGTCCAACCTCTACACACATACTTCATATTTTGTATTTTGCATCTATGACAGTAAAACTGAAATATATACGTCACATGTGCCTAAATATCTCACGAAGGTGCCTTCTCCAAGACGCAGAAAGTTTCCACAGTAGACCGGAAATCGCTTCGTTCTTCACTTTGCAACCATGAACAAACATAATAACAGTACAACAGTAGCTACTTAATGGTTGCTAAACTGCTGCAGGGTCCACATTGTGTTATTATTATTATTATTATTATTGTTGTTGTTGTTAATATTATTAGTGACAGTAGTCAGACAAAAGCAATGGTAACCTGAAGTCATCCAGATTCTGCCAGAATACTAGTACGCTGTCAAGTGATTTACAAACAGAGAGTGTGGTGTACATATCTTAACTTCGTTGATTTTAAAGTGTTACCAGAAAGAGGAGTGGAGCTAAGGAAGCATGTTTTGTAACAAGTGTCTACCCTCAATGTGGATAGTTAGGTTTCTGGTCTGACGAGTTGTAGGTAACTCTTACGGTGCACAGAAAGTTGATTCAGTGTTCTATAAGAAAAAGTTGCTAGAAATAACCTGTACCAGTAATCTCACTGATTCATTAGTTCGTAGTTCTACATAAAATAAACATTTATGAATCATTATTTCAAAAACGAAAATGTTGAAAGAAAATTCTATCTCATTTTAATGTTTAGTTAGATGCTAATGTTGATGCTGACGGGTGGAGAGCGGTAGTAGTTAATATCTTTCTGCACTCAGGGTTAATGGACTGAGAAATATTGAGAACCACTGCTCCAGCAGGTAGTGAACAGCGATGTGTTCAAACAAGGAAATGAATCTTTTGAATAGGCTGTAATCAACCTCTATGCAGTCTGAATTCCAATCCCGGTGTGTAAAGTCCTTCATTACGACAAAATCGTGAACTAGTGCTTCATGTAGTTTGGTGGTCTGTTGGAATGATTCCAGTTTCATATGCTTGAGGTATGGGTTCGGTTTATACATTGGGCAACCATTTCTAGCAAGCACGAACAGACCATCTTCTCCTCTGGTAACGCTAGTTGAACAAAGTTGTGTCACATCGTGGTTCCAAATCCACACTAAACATGATCTGCGTTCGCTAAGTACTGGAGGAGATTTGGTGTAGTTTGTGCCATGACAGAGGACGACGTTGTTTTAGATTGAAACTCTGTCACAAGTAAGCATTCTTAGAGAAGAAATTTTATTTATTAGTGAGCCAATCGTCACGTAAGATAATAAGGCACTTATTTCTTATTGTATTTGAACTTCCTATGTTGATAATATTGGCGATAGACTGGTATTCGAACTCACATCCCCCTTTCGCCGGATTTGACTCCTTTGAGACGATGCTGTTCCATCGTTTCGTTGTTTCCCCGCCGTTTTCCAACTCCTCAAGGTCTTCACTAAAGACGCGTGTTTGGTTTCGAGTCCTAGTCTGGTTCTCGACTTGCCATTTCAATTTGTATCATGTGTACACCAAACTACAGGTGAGAAATAATTATTACTTTGATTGTCTCTCTCTCTCTGTGGTCAACCAACACTATAATTGCCGGTTTCGACTCCCAGTTAAACACACAACGTTTCATCACATCATTTGACGTTTAGACATGCTACTCCCAGCTGCTAGTGAAAAAGAATTAGATAGTTAACATATCTTCGAGTTTAGTCTCCAACGATGAAAAGTGCAGAGTTCAACTCTCGCTACTGGTAAAATAAACGATAATTAACGTCTATTAGGGGCTAGATATAACAACGATAAGTGCTGCGTTCGAATATTGGTAAGACAATATCTTCTCGTCTTGTCGTTTCAGTTTCAATCATCTCGCTATCGGTGAAAAATTTCGATATCTAACATTTTATTGTGCTTAATTTACAGTTCGATTAGGTGCTGGGTTTCTACTACTCGCCCAACACAAAACTTTAAGCCACGTTATTTAAAGTTTAAACATGCACCTCCTTCGTTACTTGTGAGTTAAGATCTTTAGTGGTTAGTTAACAGGAACAACAGTTGCTGGTTTGGAGTTCCTGATCGCGGTTTACTACAAAAATTTTCATCCTATAATTTCAAGTTAATACTTGCTTTATGAAATGTCATTTATTATAACAAATTTGAGTTTACAATCGTTAAAGATTGTGTCATTGCTACGAATGTGTTTTCTGATATTACCATTCTCGTGGTATTAATTTGTACCTGGACTGATAGCCACATAGAGAAGTTTTCTGTAGTGGTCTGTTGCAGTAACCACTTGATATACTCAGACAACTTTATGGAAGACAGAGCCGAGGCCTGCAAGACAGTTAAGTTATTCGGGTTGGGTACGAATCAGACAGGATGCAGTTTACGTCGTATGGATAGTTTTTAACATGAGAATACATTTTGTATCGTATATGAGATTCATCCTGTCACATCATGTCTATAAGCAGGACATTTATACTGATGGGATCGAAACCCTACGCTATGAATATTATTTACTTGAGTGATAGAGTTTGCCGATTAGCTGCGGTTCCAGTTACGCCGGCCACTGATGCGATATATATACACTATGTGATCAAAAGTATCCGGACATTTGCCTGAAAATGACTTACAAATTCGTGACGCCCTCCATCGGTAATGCTGGAATTCAGTATGGTGTTGGCCCACCCTTAGCCTTTATGACAGCTTCCACTCTCGCAGTCATGCGTTCAATTAGGTGCTGGAAGGTTTCTTGGGGAATGGCAGCCCATTCTTCACAGGGTGCTGCACTGAGGAGAGGTATCGATGTCGGTCGATGATACCCGGCACGAAGTCGGCGTTCCAAATAATTCCAAAGGTGTTCTACAGGATACAGGTCAGGAATTTATGCAGGCCAGTCCATTACGCGGATGTTACTGTCGTGTAACCACTCCACCACAGGACGTGCATTATGAACAGGTGCTCGACCGTGTTGAAAGATGCAGTCACCATCCCCGAATTGTTCTTCAACAGTGGGAAGCAAGAAGGTGTTTAAAACATCAATGTAGGCTTGTGCTGTGATGGTGCCACGCAAAACAACAAGGGGTGTAAACCTCCTCCATGAAAAACACGACCACACCATAAAACCACTGCCTCCGAATTTTCCTGTTGGCACTACACACTCTGGCAGATGACTTCCACCGGGTGTTCGTCATACCTACACCCCGCCATAGGATCGCGACATCGTGTACCGTGATTCGTCGCTCAACACAACATTTTTCCACTGTTCAATCGTCCAATGTTTACGCTCCTTACGCCAAGCTAGACGTCGTTTAGGATTTACCAGCGTGATGTGTGGCCTATGAGCAGCCGCTCGACCATGAAATCCAAGTTTTCTCACCTTCCGCCTAACTGTCATAGTACTTGCAGTGTATCCTGATTTAGTTTGGAATTCCATCGTGATGGTCTGTATAGATGTCTGCCTGCTACACATTACGACTCTCTTCAACTGTCGGCGGTCCCTGTCAGTTAACAGACGAGGTGGGCCTGTACGCTTTTGTGCTGTACGTGTCCCTTCACGTTTCCACTTCGCTATCATATCGGAAACAGTGGACCTATGGATGTTTAGGAGTGTGGAAATCTTGCGTACAGACGTATGATGCAAGTGACACCCAATCTTCTGACCACGGTCGAAGTCCATGAGTTCCGCGGAGCACCCCATTTCGTTCTCTCACGATGTATAATAACTATTGAGATCGCTGGTATGGTGTACCTGGTAGTAGGTGGCAGCACAATGCACGTAATATGAAAAACGTATGTTTTTGGGGGTATCCGGATACTTTTTATCATAGAGTGCATATGTATGTATAGTGAAAATACGTGTGTGGATATGTGGAATAGTATGACTCTCTTATTGTAGTGATAACAGAGGCATATATATAGGGTGTCAGCAATATAGGTACAGATACTGCGATCATTGGTACCTTAACACGTACTCATTTCAGTGTGTTAGTTATTGTTTCTCTGTGTGTGACAGTATTCCTACAAACATGCGACATAACTTGCTTCCTGATGTCTTGTGCTTGGTCGTAGCTGCACCACAAAGCGGACTCTTCCTCTGAGTACAGACTGTGCATTTTGCGCCCATGTGTCCACACTTAAATGCCTGACCTGCTGCCCAGGAGAAAATAAACTTTAATGGCTAACTTGTGCCACGTGTACTCGGAGGTACTAATCTGACTAAAACATACTACCTTTCATAGCTCTAACTGTTAGTCTGCCAATGTGGTAAATACTGACATCACGTTGTTCAGTACTTTGTCCTTAGTTATCAATAGAAGTATCTGAACTCATACCGCTGTATTTGCGTGGGTGCATGTGCACGTATGTGGAGATTCCACATTGTGTATGCAAGTATGTACTGAGCGCACTATGTATGTGAGATTGCATACTGTATAAGCATGACAGAGGAAACGCAAGGTGCAGAAGTTAGATTGTATGTCGTATATATTTGTTTGAACACTAAATGTGTCAGTTAGTGTACTTTCTATCCTGCTAATGGCCTTGCAATTCATGATCATATATAGTTTATTTATGTTATACCTCAGTGCTAAACTATAAATATTCAGTGTCAACTTCAAACTGTGCTTAAAGTTTACAGTTATATATAAGACCGAAACAGAAAAACTTCATAGGAAGTCTCAACACAAACACACTCTCCAAAGTAGGTAAACTCAAACAACTCACAAATACTATGGAAAAATTCCGCATAAAAATCCTTGCCATTCAAGAAACACGATTTACTGACGAAAGTCATTTTGATTCAGGAAACTTCAGAACCTACAAAGGAAAACATGCAGTCCAGCTGAACAAGGGACCCAAACAAATTGGCACAGCTTTTGTTGTGCACAAATCAATTATAGACTCAATAACAAGCTTCCATTCAACATCAGAAAGAATCTCAACAATCTCAGTAAAATCTGGAAACAAGGCATACACACTGATAAATGCACATGCCCCCACAAATGATTACAATAGAAAAGATCCACAGGCAGTAGATGACTTCTGGGAACTACTGGAGGAAACGTCAAATAAAATCCCTACTCATCACGTGAAAATTATGTTAGGAGATTTCAATGAACAACTCAGCAAAGAGAAAAAATTCAGGAAAACAACGGAAATTCATACAGCTCACAAGAGAACAAATAAAAATGATGAGAGACTGATAAACTTCTGCGAAAATTTTGATCTTAAAATCATGTCTACACAATTCCTTAAACCTGTAAACAAACTTACAAGGAAATCACCAAATTCAACTTTGGGTGAATTTCAGATAGACCATGTTGCCATATCTAATAAGAATACCAAAGAAATACTCAACGTACGAACAAGAAAGGGATTTTTTTAGTCAGACCACCATCTGCTGCAAATAAAGATTAGATTTCAGCCTAACAGAAAGAAACTACCAATGAACAAAACAGTTAGAATTGATCCAGAATACCTTAAACAAGATGGAAATTCTGCAGGAAATTGGGCAATCAAACGCAACGAACTGGAAGGAACTTGCAGAAGTACTGAAAAACACTATTAAATTTGGCAAACCCCCAAGAAAGAGAAAACACAGATGGTGGAACAGTGCATGTGATCAAGCAATAGAAGAAAGAATAAAGCTTGAAAAAGTTTCAGAAGCAACAAAACTACAGAAAAATGGCAGGAATTTTTTAGAATACAGAAGAGTTCATCCAAGGCAATACGAAGAGAAAAACGTAGATATGATATAAGCCTGCTTAAAGAAATTGAACAAGAATTTATCAAGAACAACACCAGAAATTTTTACAAAATTTTCAGAGAAAACCTAGCAGGGTATCAACCACCTAATCTGTGCTTTCGCCGGCCCGATTGATCACTGGAAATCAACCCTAAAAAGAACTGTCAAATTTTAGCTAAATATTTTCACTCACTTCTCAACTGTGAGCCTCCGACAGAACAACTAGATTTCGAAAAACCCACATCCAATCCCTATTCAAATCCACCATCACTTAAAGAGGTAAAGTAAATAAGCAATTCCTTGGAGAACAACAAGTCTCCAGGGGAAGACGGAATCATAGCAGAAGTATGGAAATTAAATGACAATAATCTCACACAAGCTACCCACAGAATTATATCAAATCTTTGGGAAACTGAACAAATACCTGCAGAGTGGAAATGTGCATTAATTTGCCCTCTCCACAAAAAAGGTGCAAAAACCGATCCAAACAATTCCAGGGGAATTTCACTGTTCCCAGTAATATACAAAATTCTTTCAAAGGCCCTGTTAAACAGACTAGGAGAACAGGTGGAACAGTTAATAGGGGAGTATCAGGCAGGGTTTCACAAAGGTCGATCTTGCATCGAACAGATATGGAACTTAAAAACAATTTTTCAAATGAGGAGATGTAGAAATGCTGTGGTAACTTTTTTAAAAAGGCTTACGATTCAATAGACAGACAAACATTATTTCACACTTTAGAGGAGTTCAGGACTGACAGGAAAACAACATCAATTATTCAAGAGGCATTAACAGATACAACCTCCAAAGTTAAATTAATGGGAGAAACATCAGAAGCATTTCATATCCATACTGGTATTCGCCAAGGAGAGGCAATGTCCCCCCTTCTCTTTAACATGGTTCTGGAAAAAATTGTGAGGACATCTGAAAAGGAAATAAAAGGAATGCAGCTTGGGATTAAAAAAGAGCAGAGAATTAGGGTGAAGTGTCTGGCTTTCACGGATGATCTTGCCATTCTAACGAACAATAGAGAGGAAGCCAAACTTGCACTGGAAAAACTGCACTAAATCTCACAGAAAACTGGGCTACAAATCTCCTACGAGAAAACACAGTATATGGAAAACATACCTGTAGATTATCTCCCTATTACTACTCAATACGGGAAAGTGGCACAAGTTGCCCACTTCAGATATCTGGGAGAGATAATCCAACCATCAGGACTGAACTCAATAGCCAATAACGATGGAATCTCCAGATTACAAAAAGCATATAAGCTCACTTGAAATCCCTATAATAAGAAATCTATTTCTGTCAATGCGAAACTAGGGCATTGCTACACAGTAGTCCTACCAGAAGCACTTTATGCACCAGAAACTACAGTGATTCGTGGTCATACGAAGATCAGAGAGATTGAAAAGCAGGAAAGAAAAATTCTGAGGAAAATATATGGACCAGTGTTTCGGGAAGGAATTTGGATGAAGAGGCCAACTAGAGAGATTTACAAAAACATAGAAACAATAACAGACGCCATTAGAAAGAGAAGGATGAAGTTTTATGGACATATCAGCAGGATTAATTAAAGCAGGCTCACAAGACAAATCTTTGAGATAGTAAACAAGAGCAGAAAACAGACAAAGTGGATCACTGAATCAGAGAAGACATTAAAGAACTGAGGGTCACACAGGACAACATAAACAACAGAGAACAGTTTAGAAACATCATAAGGAAACAAACAATTAAACAAGAACACACGGAGAAGAGAATGAGAAAAAGATGGTCGGAAGAACGCAAGAGAGAACACAGTGAACGTATGAAGAGAATTTGGGAAGAAGGAATAAAGAAGAAGAAATCATGACTACTCAAGTTCAATCGCTCTTTCAAAAAAGAATAATCGAAAATAATAGTAATAATATATATTTATTATTATTGTTATTATTAGTGTTTTGCCCTTAAAGAGCGCAGTTGGACTAAACTACATGGCCATTTCCTTTTGCTGCCTTCGTTGTTGCCCAAACTTCCCTCATTCGCTCGCTGTGTTTCTGTTTCAGGCCCTCTGTCCATGCTTCTTGTCGGCTTCGTGTCTTCGGCTTCATCTTGATTGCCTTTTTGATTGCCCATATTTCTTTCATCTTCCGGCTGTGATCTTGCTTGCGTTCTTCGGTCCATTTTAAAAAATGGTTCAAACGGCTCTGAGCACTATGGGACTTAACTTCTGAGGTCATCAGTCCCCTAGAACTTAGAACTACTTAAACCTAACTAACGTAAGGACATCACACACATCCATGCCCGAGGCAGGATTCGAACCTGCGACGGTAGCGATCGCGCCGTTCCAGACTGTAGCGCCTAGAACCGCGCGGCCACCCCGGCCGGAGGTCCATTTTACACCTGTTTCTTTTGTCACAGGGTATTTCATGTAGTTTACTTTTCTTAATTATATTTCTGAATTTTATTCTGACGTTTATTGTGTCTGCTGATATGTTGAGTTGGTTCAGGTCGTTTTTTACTCTGCCGTCCATTTGTAGTTTCTAGTGGTTACCCAGTCAAAGATCTGTTTGGTCAGTCTGTGTGATGGCATTCTATATAAGTGTCCATAGAACTGCAGTCTGCGTTTTCTAATCTTTTCTGTGATTGTCTCCGTATGTTTGTATAGTCCCTTTGTAGGTGTCTTGATCCATATTCCATTGTTGTTAGTTGCGCCAAATATTTTCCTAAGTGTTTTCCGTTCTACTTTTTCGAGTTGTCTGATACGTGTATTCCCTAGAATTAGTGTGGTCTCTGCTGCATATAGTGCCTCGGGGAGCACCACCGTGTCGTAGTGGCGTAATTTGGCATTTTGTGAGATAGTTGTAATGATTCCACACTACTTTGTATGCCTTGTCCAGTTTAGTTTTTCTGCTTCGTTTGAGTCTCTGTTATGTCTGCTCATTTGTAGTGTTTCACAGAGGTATTTGAAGTTTGCCGTTTTGTAAATCGTGCCGTATTCTGTGTTCAGAAATGAGAGTTTCTTTGTGCTCATAAACTGTGTCTTTTCGTAAGAGATCTGTAGTCCAGTTTTGGAAGCGATTTCTTGTAGTTCTACAATAGCGTCTTTTGTTTCGTTTATACCTCTCGCGACAATCGCCAAATCGTCTGCAAAAGCCAGGCATTTAATCTGTAGGTTTCCTGAGGTTATCCCCTGTTGTGATGTTTCCCATTCTTTTATTACCTTATCTAACACTAGATTGAAAAGGAGAGGTGATATGCCATCGCCTTGTCGGACACCTGTGCGAATTTCAAAGGGCTCTGATAGTTGCCCACAGAACTTTACTTTGGAGGTTGTGTTGGTCAAAGTTTGCTCTCTCTCTCTCTCTCTCTCTCTCTCTCTCTCTCTCTCTCTATATATATATATATATATATATATATATATATATATATATATATATATAATAGAGTTCATGTTAACTGAAGACATCGAAATAAATCGAAAGCTACCCATTTGATGAAAAAAGTTATAATTTCAGTTTCAATTTGTTTGTCTCAAAGAGGGACATCCAATTACTCCACACTTGCCGCCCCCCCCCCCCCATCCCATTCTGTACGTGGGTAGCACGGGCAGCTTTGAAATCTTCAATGGGAACCCCCCTTGTTTAAAACAAATTACGATTCTATGGCAAAATCTACCTAGGTTTTGTCTGAAGCATCTTCTTCATTTCGCCACAGGGGCGCAGTAATCAGAGGAATAGAATACACAATCGTAATTTATGACATGCTACTCAATGGATCTCGAATATCCAATAGAATGTGGGACCCCACCTCCATACTACGAGGGTATATCAGGCCAGTATTTCATAACTTCTAGTCGCAAACCCAATTCGCAACGTTGTATTCCTTCAACGTACCGAACAGTGGAATAGTCGCAGCGCCACTGTGGCAGTGGCTCGAAGCGAACGCTACTCTACTTTTCCAAGCAGGGTAAGTGTTCTAACGTAGCACCGTCAGCTTCAATACACTTAGTGATCCGCTTTTTACATCACTGTTCACAGGACAGAAGCATATCTGCAGGAATGTCAGCACAGGCGTTTCTGATGTGGTCGTCATGTCTTCACGGCCTGTTGGCACTTGCTGGTACACTTTGTCTTTCAAATATTCCACACAAATAAATCAGGAGATTTAGCGAGTCAGTTCATAGGGTCAATCCTTCCTGTCCACCGGCCAGTGTAATCACGGTCTAATATCTCCCGTGCTTCAGTTGCATCATGCTCTGGGCAACCGTGTTTGGCGACATTGCGGTGAACGCACATTGGAAGCGTGTATTCGTCATTGGCATACTGGCGCATCACCCGGCGTGATGGCATGGGGTGCCATTGGTTACACGTCTCGGTCACCTCTTGTTCTCATTGACAGCACTTTGAACAGTGGACGTTACATTTCAGATGTGTTACGACCCGTGGCTCTACCCTTCATTCGATCCCTGCGAAACCCTACATTTCAGCAGGATAATGCACGACCGCATGTTGCAGGTCCTGTACGGGCCTTTCTGGATACAGAAAATGTTCGACTGCTGGCCTGGCCAGCGTATTCTCCAGATCTCTCACCAATTGAAAACGTCTGGTCAATGGTGGCCGAGCAACTGGCTCGTCACAATACGCCAGTCACTACTCTTGATGAACTGTGGTATCGTGTTGAAGCTACATGGGCAGCTGTACCTGTACACGCCATCCAAGCTCTGTTTGACTCTATGCCCAGGCGTATAGGCCGTTATTATGCCAAAGGTGGTTGTTCTGGGTAGTGATTTCTCAGGATCTATGCACCCAAACTGCGTGAAAATGTAATCACATGTCTGTTCTGGTATAATATATTTGTCCACTGAATACCCGTTTATCATCTGCATTTCTTCTTGGTGTAGCAATTTTAATGTGCAGTACCGTATGTTGTCGAACGTCAAAAATGGTTCAAATGGTTCTGAGCACTATGGGACTTAACTTCTGAGGTCATCAGTCCCCTAGAACTTAGAACTACTTAAACCTAACTAACCTAAGGACATTACACACATCCATGCCCGAGGCAGGATTCGAACCTGCGACCGTAGCGGCGGCGCGGTTCCAGACTGTGGCGCCTAGAGCCGCTCGGCCACTACAGCCGGCGTCGAACGTCCAGGGCAACGTCTTGCAGTTGTACCGATAGTTACTGTTCCAAAAACGTTCGATATTTTCGCCTAATTCAACGTGCCGTCGATAAAATACGGACCAATAAGTTTGCTCCCCATGATGCCGCACCGTACTTCAACCTACCAAAGACGTTGTCCGCCCGTGGTAGCTGAGTGGTCAGCGCGACGGAATGTCATACCTAACGGCCCGGCTTCGATTCCCGGCTGGGTCGGATGTTTTCTCCGCTCAGGGACTGGGTGTTGTGTTGTCCTTATCATCCTCATTTCATCCGCATCGACGCGCAAGTCGCCGAAGGGGTGTCAACTCGAAAGTCTTGCACCAGGCGAACAGTCTACCCGACGGGAGGCCCTCGTCACACGACATTTCCATGTACCAAAGACGTTGGTGGTCAGCTTGCCATAACCAGTGGGGATTGTTTACTCTCCAGTAATGCATATTATACCCGTTAACGCTACTATGGTTTGTGAATGACGACTCATCTGAGCCGGTCCATTGTGGCCGAGAGGTTCTAGGCGCTTCAGTCTGGAACCGCGCGACCGCTACAGTCGCAGGTTCGAATCCTGCCTCGGGCATGGATGTGTGTGATGTCCTTAGGTTAGTTAGGTTTAAGTAGTTCTAAGTTGTAGGGGACTGATGACCTCAGATGTTAAGTCCCATAGTGCTCAGAGCCATTTGAACCATTTGAACTCATCGGAAAATAGCACCGTGGCATGGAATGTGAGGGTCGTTTGCATTTGTTGATATGCCCATTCATAAAACACTACCCGGTTATGAAAATCGGCGTCATGTAGTTCTTGATGCAGTGATATGTGGTATGGATGGTACTCATGACAATGCGCTACTGTTACAGTACTACCTATGGATGTACTGGAATCGCAGTGTAACTGCCAGGCGCTTGTGTCTAGGTCGTGGTGCACTGCTGCTAGTAAAGCTATTTCATTAGCTCCTCCTGTAATCCGTTTGCTTCGGTTTCTTTTGCCGGTCTGTAAACTGCCATTAACATAAAGCCGTTCACAAAACTATAAAAGAACGAACAAGAACTAGCTTTCTCTCGGAAACGCTCGGCATACAAGGTAACAGCAGCGTCAACATTTTTCCTGCAGTCTCCATAAATCAGGATCATTTCAGGTTTTTTCTTCTGTGGTTGCAACAGTCATCGTCCACCTGCACGACTGTGTAAGTGTTTGCGTAACAAACGCTGCGCAGATATTGTAATGTTTAGAGCAGCTACCTGTCCTACATCTGCGCGATACATGAGCGCTGGTGCAGCGCACTGCCTGTTATGATGCATCGTAGTCCGCTACATGACCGCGGTGACGCGTCGAGTAGTCCCCCGTTCGATGTCGGAGAAATATAACGTTGCGAATGGGGTTTCCAATTACAAGTTGTGAAATTCTCGCGTGTCCTACCCTAGCAGCATGGATGTGACGTCTCACGTGCCATTGGATACTCAAGGGCCACTGAATGGCATGTCATAAACGACGATTGTGTGCCCAATTCTATTCCTCTGATTACAGTGCCATCTGTGGTGAAACGAAGAAAATACTTCAGACAAAACGTATGTAGATTTTGCTGTAGAATCGCAATGTGTAATAAGAAATGGGGTTTCCCATTGAAAATTTCAACATTGCCCCCCCCCCCCCGCCACCCACGCACAGCGTGGGGTGGTGGCTTGAGTGTTGGAATGTTTTGTTGGATGTCCCTCTTCGAGACAAAGTAAGTGGTATTACAACTTTTTTTGATGTGCAGTTTTCGAGATATTTCAATGTCTTCAGGTATATATGGGTGTGCCCGGATACTTTTGATCAAGATATATATATATATATACTTATCCGGACACCCCAAAACATACGTTTTTCACATTAGGTGCATTGTGCTGTGAGCTACTGCCGGGTACTCCATATTAGCGACCTCAACAATCATTTGACATCGTGGGAGAGAAGAATGGGGTGCTCCGCGAAACTCACGGACTTCGAACGTGACCAGGTGATTGGGTGTCACTTGCATCATACGTCTGTACGCGAGATTTCCACACTCCTAAACATCCCTAGGTCTACAGTTTCCGATGTGACAGTGAAGTGCAAACGTGAAGGGACACGTGCAGCACAAAAGCAGAGATCGCCGACAGTTGAAGAGGGTCGTAATGTTTTTCATGGAGGGGCATTGCACCCCTTGTTGTTTTGCATGGCACTATCACAGCACAGGCCTAAATTGATGTTTTGAGCACCTTCTTGCTTCCCACTGCTGAAGATCAATTCGAGGATGGTTATTGCATCCTTTCAACACAATCCAGCATCTGTTGATAATGCATGACCTGTGGCAGAGTGGTTACACAACAATAACGTCTCTGTAATGGACTGGCCTGCTCAGAGTCCTGACCTGAATCCTATAGAACACCTATGGGATGTTTTGGAACGCCGAATTTGTGCCAGGCCTCACCGACCGACATCGATACCTCTCCTCAGTGCAGCACTCCGTGAGAAATTGGCTGCTATTCCAAAAGAAACCTTCCAGCATCAGACTGAACGTATGCCTGCAAGAATGGAAGCTGTCATCAAGGCTAACGGTGGGCCAACACCATATTGAATTCCAACATTACCGATGGTGGGCGCCACGAACTTGTAAAACATTTTGAGCCAGGTGTCCGGATACTTTTGATCACATAGTGTATACATAATTCAGTTCAATAATAACTCAGTAAGACAATTCAATAGTGCAGTGGTTTTACAAGGATTGTTGTAATTTATTATTATATGAGGAGTGTTTTGCTCTTCTGTCTGCCCTGTACTTCTTCATTCTTTGTGATATTTTCTAGCCGGGCCGGGTAGCTGCGTGGTCTTGGGAGTCTTGTCACAGTCCCCGTGGATTCCCCCGTGGGAGGCTCGAGTCCTCCCTAGGGGCATGTGTGTGGTTGTCATCCTTAGCGTAAGTTAGTTTAAGATTAAATAGTGTGTAAGCTTAGGGACCGATGACCTCAGCAGTTTGGTCCTGTAAGGCTTTACCACAAATTCCCAAAAAATTGTGTCATATTTCCTTTCTTTCTTCGTCTGAGATCACTCTTCCTGCGGCCTTTTATTGATCTTCGTTAGTAGGCTGGTTTCTTTGTCTTGCAGTATTCTGGTTTTCTCTGATTTGTTTTTTAAGTCATCTACTGTAACTTTGAGTTTTCTTATATCTTCCTCAATTTCTGTGCTCCATTTAAGGTTGCTCTTACTATTCCACAGTTTTTTTTAATTATTCCCTTACTAATACTGTTTTCTGGTGTTCTCATCAGATGTCCAAAGAATGAGATACGCTTCATCCTGATCGTGCTCATTACTGGTTCTATTTTCTTGTACATTGTTTCATTTGAAGCTATTCTCCAATGGCCATTTACTTGATATTGTTTATTTATGCATAATTAGGGCTAATCTTTAGTATTTTGTCAATTTCAGCTTTATTAGTTGTTTTGAAGATGGTTTCAGCTGCGTAAGTTATTTCTTGTTGTGTGACTGTTTTATAATGTTTTAATTTTGCATCTGTAGATAGGCTTTTTTTACGTATGTGTGTTTGGTAATGTAATTCGATTTGCACAGTTTATGTATTCTGTTTTGCCATGGTGGTTTCTCATTTAGATTTAAGTTACGATTACAACTAAATATCTAAATTTATAAACTATTTTGATTTCTTGTGCTCTTATTGTAATTTAGTTTGCAAGTAATTGGTCATTTAGCCTAATCTCTGTTTTTTCAAATGATATTCTAAGGCCTGTTTTCTGTGCTATTTCTTGTAGTCATTAAACTTGTTGCCTGGTATCTTGAACATTCTTGGCTAGGAGAGCAAGATCATCATGCAACTCCCAAGGAGTTCAAATTTATGTTATTTTTACTACTTCCAGTTCTTATGTTCTTTGGGTTATCGTTGTAACGTTCTCTCATTATGTATTCCAGCTCGCAGTTGAACAATAATGATGTTAGACAGTCACCTTGTCTTAAGCCTGTTTTTATAAAGAATGATTCATAAATTTCTCTTCTAAATTTGACCATCGATTTGGTGTTTGTCAGAGTAAGTCCTATTAATTTAATCAGCTTTGGATGGAGTCCCAGATTTCTTAAAATTTTTAGTAATGACAGTATATGCAATCTACAAACGTTATTGTTCCGTTTCATGTATTATGCCATAATCAATTTCAAACTATTGATCTGTTCTGCATAGTTCCTCCATGGTCTCAAACCTCCCTGATGTTCCCCTAACTCCTGTTCTAGTTGTTCATTGATTCTTCCATACAGAATCTTTGGTAAAAATCTTGTATGTGCAGCCTAGGAGAGAAATTCCTCTGTAGTTGCCTGAATTTCTCTTATCCCCCTTCTTGTGTAGTGGGTGTACGATGTCTGGGGTTCAATCTTCGGGGAATTTTTCTCTTATCCAAATGTTTGTTACAGTCTTGTGTAAGGAGGTCTCGACTGTGCCTTTTGAATATTTCCCATTTCAACAAAAACCTGATCTTCTCCACTTTCCTTATAACTTTTTTGTACTTTGAGGGCTCTCACTTCTTGCAAAGTTGGAGGATCTAATTTGTTAGGTTCGCTTTTAATTGGGCTATTTACCTCGATTTGTAAGAGTTATTTGACTCTTCACAATTCAAACGTTTATTAAGTGCCTTTGCCACGACTTCAGCATTGTCTTTGTTACTGTGCGTCATTCTTCCAGATTCATCTTTCAGTATTAGCGTCGGAGGCTCATACTGTTGTAGTTTCCCAAAGATTTTGTAGTAGCTCCTGGAACTGGTTCTGTGGTAATTATCTTCTGTAGAGTTCATTAAGCTTCTATGGGTTTCTCTCATAATTCTCCTAATGATTTGTGTGAATTTTGTCCTTGCATTTTTGAGGTTGATGGCATTTTCTTCTGTTTTGTGTGTTTGAAACTTTAACCATGCATGGTGTCTTTCTTCGTGGAAATCGTTACAATCTGTAGTCTACCATGCGTGTTTTGTTCATGGGCTCAAGGGAGCTAGATTCTGTACTTGTTTCTTGAGACTTGGTACTAGTTCTTCTAGATTATCTGTTACTTTAATGACGTCTGTTATTTGTTGGTATTGTCAGTTTTAGTTAGCTTCTTCTTGTTTTATTAGTTTTTTTCATTCTTTTCCTTTAATAGAGTGAATTTGGTTGTAGTTTTAAGTAAGTAATGGTCTGCGTCTTTGTCTACGTCTCTCAATACTTTTGCATTGTATATTTCCTTATAAAAATTTTGCCTGTACTGACATGGTGTACCTGCTACCCCCCTTCCTCCAGTCAGGTTGTTTTCATGTCTTAAGTTTCATTGGCTTCCTCTTGAAGGACGTTGATTTAGATATAATGTTGTGATCTCTGCAGAGTTCTACAAGTCTTTGACCATTTTGTTTGTAAAGTTATGTAGACTCCATTTTCCAGTTATATCTTTATATTCTCTTTTTTCCCCACCTGGGCGTTGAAGTCGGCCAATACAATTTTTACATTCCTTTTATTTATTCTGTTCACAGTTTGATCAAGAAAGTCCCAACTTTTTTCTACCTCTTCCTTTGTTTTTGTTAGAATTCTTTTTTTAATTTGTAGGGGCATGAGTATTTATAACTGTGTATGTCTTATTTATTGTTTTAAAAGTCAGAGTTGCAATTTTGGTGATATTGCTCGAGAATAAGTTATTGACTCTATTATTTATCAATATGTCAATATATATATATATATATATATATATATATATATATATATATATATACATACATATATTGATAAATCGGCGGTAGCGGAACATGTGTTTCAGGAAGGTAATCATGAAATAAAGTTTAGTGAGACGACCGTCATAGCAAAGACGTCGCATTATTATGCGCGAATGTACAGAGAGGCCATTGAGATTGCGAAACACTACAATAATTTGAATAGAAAAGATGAAGGCATTAAGCTGGATATGGTATGGATGTTAACATTGCAGCAACAGCGTGATAATCGATTAATTTCAATTGAGAAAGTTGGCAGTATCAGAGATCATAGCACAGCCGACGTCACGTGATTGATAGCGGCGCCCTCTAGATGGCTTATATATACGGCGCTCACTCGCGCTCTCGTTGCAGTTCGCCAATTGTCCTCGGAGGATGCCTTCTGCAGTCTAAGGCGAAATGTCAGGGGAGAGTCTTATGTATGGACCACAGCATCTCAGCCCGGAAGTGTTAAGTGATGATAGTTGTGTATATTTTAGTCCCACAGAAATTTTTGGATCATACTGCAATAATTCTCTCTCATTAGGGGTTATAACAGCTAGAAGCTGACAGTTACAGATTTGGTAGGAATTTCCGTAGGCTATATTTTCCGCCGGTTCACAGCGTTTGAGGGACATCCCGCGGCCTCAGTATTACAAATATTATATTCCGGTAACAAATCCTTAAGGCACTTCCGCTTTCCCCAACCCCTTCACAAACCCACGCGACTTGGCTGGAATAATTGAACATACACAACCCAACACCGGCTCCAATAGCATACCAACAGATTCCATTTTGTGACAGTGGTGATTCATCATTAACCATTTTTACGTCCAAGTCATAGTGGGGCGCCGTCAGCTCCAGAATAAAATCTCCAGTAGCAATTATGCTACGTCGAGCACCATCCAGCATTTGAAAAGCTCCCCCGTTTGTGACAAATCGATCATCTGTAGTGTGAAGTCCCTGACAGTCAAAGAATGGTTCAAATGGCTCTGAGCACTATGGGACTTAACATCTATGGTCATCAGTCCCCTAGAACTTAGAACTACTTAAACCTAACTAACCTAAGGACAACACAACACCCAGTCATCACGAGGCAGAGAAAATCCCTGACCCCGCCGGGAAGCGAACCCGGACAGTCAAAGAACACATCATAGCTACTGCTATCAGCATTCAGACTAAGACAGATGAAATTTATAACTGGAAAACTGGTTACATCTAGATTCTGTGAAGGGACAGAACAAACACCATTTTACGTCTATTGGTTTATAAAAACAGCAGTGTGCACTAACTACCTCCATCAATGATTTTCTAGGTGTTGGTAGGAACCTAAATTCATTTTGTACACGTTTAATGCTTATGCAGATGATACAAATAAGGTCATCTACAGTGAGGTGATAAAAGTCGTGACATAGCTCCTGATATCATGTTGGACTTCCTTTTGCCCCGTGTAGTGCAGCGACTTGACAACCCGCCAGGGCAGCCGAGAGCGCTATCGCGCTGCTTCCTGGACTTGGGTAGGCGCGCCAGCCCCAGATAGAATCCGCTCGGCGGATTAACGACAACGGTCGGTGTGCCAGCCAGCCTGGATGTGGTTTTTAGGCGGTTTTCCACATCCTCGTAGGTGAATACTGGACTGGTCCCCACGTCCCACCTCAGTTACACGACTCGCAGACGTTTGCAACACATTCACACTCCTTCACGATTTACACTAGACGCAGACAGCTGGGGTACACTACTTCCATCCCGGGGGGTTTGGGGTGGCGACACGCGGGGTATCAGGCCACACCTTCACATTAAACATGACAATTCCGTACTTAACCCTGCCGACCCTGTGCACAATGCAGAATAAAGGCGGTAGCAAGAGAAGAAAGAAAAGAAGAAGTGCAGCAACTCGACGTCGCGTGGACTGAGCAGGTTGTTGGAAGTCCCTTGCAGAAGTACTGAACCATGCTGCATTTATAGCTGTCCATAATTGTGAAAGTGTTGCAAGTCAGAATTTTGTGCACAATCTGACCTATCGATGGTGTCCCATAAATGTTCAATGGGATTCATGTCAGGCAATGTGAGTGGCCAAATCAGTTGCCAGAATTGTCCAGAATATTCTTCAAACTAACTGCGAACAATTGACATGGTACACTGTCATCCGTAAAAGTTCCATCGTTGTTTTGGAACATGAAGTACATCAATAGCTGCGAAATGTCTCCAAGTAACCGAACATTTCTAGTCAATAATCGGTTCAGCTGGAGCAGGGGACTAAGTCCATTGTATGTAAACGCAGCCCACACCATTATGGAGCCAACACAAGCCTGCACAGTCTCTTCTTGGCAACGGGTCCAGGGCTTCATGAGGTCGGCACCACATTCGGGCTCTAACATCAGCTGAAATCTAGACTCATCTGATCAAGTCGTCTACGGTCCAACCGATATGGTAATGAGCCAAGGAGAAGCGCTGTAGGCGAAGTGCTGTTAGCAAAGGCACTCGCATCTGTCACATGCTACCATAGGGCATCGGCGTCAGATTTCGTCACCCTATCCTAACGGATACGTTCGCCGTACGTCCTGCACTTGTCTCACACGGAGTTGCTTGTCTGTTAGCACTGACAAATCTACGCAAACGTCGCTGCTCTCGACCGGTAAGTGAAGGCTGCCCGCCAATACCCTGGAGTTTGGAATTTTCGGCTCAGTCTTCACACTGTGGACCTCGTAATATTGAATTCCTTAATGATTTCCGAAACTGAATGTTCCACGCGTCTAGAGCCACCTACCATTCCATGTTCAGTATGACAATTCCCTTCGTGCGGCCATAATCAAATTGAAAACTTTTCACATGAATCAATTGAGTACACACGACAGGTCTATCCCTGCATTATCCTTTTATACCTGGTGTACGTGATACTACTGCCACCTGCATATGTACTTGTCGCTATCCCATGACTTTCTTCATTGCAGTGTAATTCGATTACTACAATCCAATTCAAAATGGTTCAAATGGCTCTGAGCACCATGGGACTCAACTGCTGAGGTCATTAGTCCCCTAGAACTTAGAACTAGTTAAACCTAACTAACCTAAGGACATCACAAACATCCATGCCCGAGGCAGGATTCGAACCTGCGACCGTAGCGGTCACAATCCAATTGCGTGCGTCTAAATGCCAACAATAATTTTCTTACAGTATGCGTACTGTACTCTGTACCAATAACCTGCACGTGGTGGTGTAAACTGTGCTGCAGATAGTAACAGTATATGTTTCAACTGCAAGTTTGTGTGTGTGTGTGTGTGTGTGTGAGTGTGAGTGTAATGTTACTAATTTTCATAAGTTAATTTGTTAGCTACTGACACATATTTTCGTTGGTAAGTGGTAAATCTGGGTGGAAGGAAACGTGAACAATGGTTTATTTACAGTTTATTTACAGTTATTGCTTTATGCTATAGTATTACACAACCAGACGTCTTCTATAAACCTTAAATTTGGCCTGTGTTACACAGAGTCCAATAGCTGTGAAGACATACATGGGAATACCGTTCGTAATCTGAGCCTCTGCAGACACGATGGGCTGAACATTCTGACGCCTCGGTACAGTTGGATTACAGGTATTGACGCATTGCTCCACTTGGTCTACAGCTAGACTTTAGTTGCGCAAATACTCAAAGAAAGTCATACTACGTCCCTCTTACTTATGCATGCCCGGTTGTTAGCCTATCTACTGCAAAAGCCAGCGCACAGTATAGAGCAGACATATTCAGTGCGCTATAAATGTAAATGTGCGGGTCCCCTGAAGTTAATTCAATCGGTTCTTCACCATGCATATCAACTGACGAATCATTAAGTCCAATCGTATAAACATCAACAGGAATATGAGATGAATCACATCCGGTCGTCATTTTCTTATCTATACAGGGTGATCCATTGATAGTGACCGGGCCAAATATCTCACGAAATAAGAATCAAACGAAAAAACTACAAACAACGAAACTCGTCTAGCTTGTAGGAGGAATCCAGATGGCGCTATGGTTGGCCCGCTACATGGCGCTGCCACGGGTCAAACGGATATTAACTGCGTTTTTTTTAAAAATAGGAACCCCCATTTTTATTACATATTCGTGTAGTACGTAAAGAAATATGAATGTTTTAGTTGGACCACTTTTTTCGCTTTGTCATACATGGCGCTGTAATAGTCACAAACGTATAAGTACGTGGTATCACGTAACATTCCGCCAGTGCGGACGGTATTTGCTTCGTGATACATTACCCGTCTTAAAATGGAACGTTTACCAATTACGGAAAAGGTCGATATCGTGTTGATGGATGGCTATTGTCATCAAAATGCCGAGCACAACGGGCGTGTGCTATGTATGCTGCTCGATATCCTGGACGATACCATCCAAGTGTCCGGATCGTTCGCAGGATAGTTACGTTATTTAAGGAAACAGGAAGTGTTCAGCCACATGTGAAACGTCAACCACGACCTGCAACAATTTATGATGCCCAACTAGGTGTTTTAGCTGCTGTCGCGGCTAATCCGCACATCAGTAGCAGACAAATTGCGCCAGAATCGGAAATCTCAAAAACGTCGGTGTTGAGAATGCTGCATCAACATCGATTGCACCCGTATCGTATTTCTATGCACGAGGAATTGCATGGCGACGACTTTGAACATCGTGTACAGTTCTACCACTGGGCACAAGAGAAATGACGGGACGATGACAGATTCCTTGCACGCGTTCTGTTTAGCGACGAAGTGTCATTCACCAACAGCGGTAACGTAAACCGGCATAATATGCACTATTGGGCAACGGAAAACCCACGATGGGTGCGACATGTGGAACATTAGCGACCTTGGCGGATTAATGTATGGTGCGGCATTATGGGAGAAAGGATAATTGGCCTCTATTTTATCGATGCCAATCTAAATGGTTCAATGTATGCTGATTTCCTACGTAATGTTCTACCGATGTTACTACAAGATGTTTCACTGCATGACAGAATGGCGATGTACTTCCAACATGATGGATGTCTGGCACATAGCTCGCGTGCGGTGGAAGGGGTATTGAATAGCATATTTCATGACAGGTGGATTGGTCGTCGAAGCACCATACCATGGCCCGCACGTTCACCGGATCTGACGTCCCCGGATTTCTTTGTGTGGGGAAAGTTGAAGGATATTTGCTAGCGTGATCTACCGGTTACGCCTGACAACATGCGTCAGCGCATTGTCAATGCATGTACGAACATTACGGAAGGCGAACTACTCACTGTTGAGAGGAATATCGTTACACGTATTGTCAAATTCACTGAGGTTGACGGACATCATTTTGAGCATTTATTACATTACTGTGGTATTTGCAGGTAATCCCGCTGTAACAGCATGCGTTCTCAGAAATGGTAAGTTCACAAAGGTACATGTATCACATTGGAACAATCGGAATAAAATGTTGAAACGTACCTACGTTCTGTATTATAATTTAAAAAACGTACCTGTTACCAACTGTTCGTCTAAAATTGTGAGCCTTATGTTTGTGACTATTACAGCGCCATCTATCACAAAACAAAAAAAGTGGTACAACTAAAACCTTCATATTTCTTTATGTACTACACGAATGTGCAGTAAAAAATGGGGGTTTCTATTTAGAAAAACGCAGTTTATATCCGTTTGACCTATGGCAGCGCCATCTTGCGGGCCAACCATAGCGCAATCTAGTTTCCCCCTTCAAGCTAGACAAGTTTCTTTCTTTGTAGTTTTTTTCGTTTGACGCTTATTTCGTGATATATTTGGCTCGGTCACGATCAATGGACCACCCTGTATACTCCCTCAGTCTGCATAGACAGACAGTCCCATTCCTGGTGTCATCCAAAGAGCGAGGTGCCAAAGCAGGGTTGGTACTTCCTAACACAAACACAAGAAAAGATAGTCGCTGCAAGCCGCATTGGCAAACGAGTCCGGCGTAGCCACGCCCAGAAACGTTCGCTACGCTGCTACAACTGATCTTCCACTGATTGTCAAAGACAGTACCGTTCAGCCCAGTCCGCGACCGTCGGCTAATATTGTGATAAGTGCTACGGCAATGTTCAGAAACAGTTGTAAATACTCATGACATTCCTATGGAAATGGAACGTACATAGGTAACAAGTCTTCTTATCTATAGGGTCTCTCCCCTAAGAGTCGTCAGGTGCATTTGCTATGGTGTTTCGGTAGATATTTACAGTTTCTGTTTTGCAGCGTGTAGCTGGAAACAGCCAAAACAAATACTGCTCCTCACGTCTTTCATGCGAAACCCAGCGTCGACAGAAAACGTCAGCATGTTTCCCGATACAAACAAAATTCTTTTTAAAGTGAAATTTTCCGTGCCCGTTCGACAGAGTGGCCTCAAATTAATCTTGTGCAAAATTGCTTTTATCGGTGTCTATTAACAGGATGAACAACCAGCACTCCAGCACTGACAGCATTGCCCTGGCCTGGGCGACTTGTAGCGCCATGCAGAAGAGCTGCACAGTTGTTGCTGGTGTACTGCCTATTCTCTGAGATTTACTGTTCCTAGTAACACAAATCGATAAAACGAATGATACACTAAATTAATTTGGGACCATTCTGTCGAAAAGATACGTCAACTTCTACTCTAAAAATCATTTTGTTTGTAATGGGAAACTTACCGACGCTTTCTGCTGACGCTGGGCCCGTACGTAAAACGTGATGAGCTGGATTTATTTGAGCCAGCTCAAGCTACTCGTTGCCAAAACGAATCTGCAAGTATCTGGCGAAACACCAGAGAAAATTTGCCTCATGAGCCATTGGAGAGACACACAGTAGATAGTAATAAAGTGAACTAATATTTTGTGTGTTATAGTATCCACTTGGTCTCCTCCTGGAGCAAACCAGAGAACCCGTCGTTGTAGTGAAAAA